>NC_133151.1:35838697-36138697 GCF_048418815.1 Hemitrygon akajei | reverse complement strand
CAGCCTATCCAAGTCACCCTGAATTTTCCTAACATCCTCATCACATGTCACACTGCCACCCAGCTTAGTATCATCAGCAAATTTGCTGATGTTATTTTCTATGCCTTCATCCAAATCTTTAACGTAAATGGTAAACAGCTGTGGTCCCAATACCGAGCCCAGTGGCACCCCACTAGTCACCACCTGCCATTCCGAGAAACACCCATTCACCGCTACCCTTTGCTTTCTATCTGCCAACCAGTTTTCTATCCATTTCAATGCCTTCCCCCCGATGCCCTGAGCTTTGATATTACACACCAATCTTCTATGTGGGACCTTATCAAATGCCTTCTGAAAATCGAGGTACACTACATCCACTGGATCTCCCCCGTCTAACTTCCTGGTTACATCCTCGAAAAACTCCAACAGATTAGTCAAGCATGATTTACCCTTGGTTAATCCATGCTGGCTCGGCCCAATCCTATCACTGCTATCTAGATATGCCACTATTTCATCTTTAATAATGGACTCTAGCATCTTTCCCACCACCGATGTCAGGCTGACAGGTCGATATTTCTCTGTTTTCTCCCTCCCGACTTTCTTAAAATGTGGGATAACATTAGCCATTCTCCAATCCTCAGGAACTGATCCTGAATCTAAGCAACATTGGAAAATGATTATCAATGCATCCGCAATTTCCAGGGCCACCTCCTTTAGTACCCTAGGGTGCAGGCCATCTGGACCTGGGGATTTGTCAGCCTTCAGTCCCATCAGTCTTCTCATCACCGTTTCCTTCCGAATGTCAATCTGTTTCATTTCCTCTGTTACCCTATGTCCTTGGCCCATCCATACATCTGGGAGATTGCTTGTGTCTTCCTTAGTGAAAACAGATCTAAAGTACTCATTAAATTATTCTGCCATTTCTCTGTTTCCCATAACAATTTCCCCCAATTCATTCTTCAAGGGCCCAACATTGTTCTTAACTATCTTCTTTCTCTTCACATACCTAAAAAAGCTTTTGCTATCTTCCTTTATATTCCTGGCTAGCTTGCGTTCGTACCTCATTTTTTCTCCCCGTATTGTCTTTTTAGTTAAGTTCTGTTGTTCCTTAAAAAACTTCCCAATCATCTGTCCTCCCACTCACCTTAGTTCCGTCATATTTCCTTTTTTTAATGCTTTGCAGTCTCTGACTTCCTTTGTCAACCACTGAGGCCCCTTTCCCCCCTTTGAGTCCTTCCTTCTCTGGGGGATGAACTGATTTTGCACCTTGTGCATTATTCCCAAGAATACCTACCATTGCTGTTCCACTGTCTTTTCTGTTAGGATATCCGTCCAGTCAACTTTGGCCAGCTCCTCCCTCATGGCTCCTTAATTTCCTTTGTTCATCTGCAACACTGACACCTCCGAGCTGCCCTTATCCTTCTCAAATTGCATATAAATGCTTATCATATTGTGATCATTATCTCCTAATGGCTTCTTTACTGCGAGATCGCTTATCAAATCCTGTTCATTACATAACACAAAATCTAGAATCGTCTTGTCCCTGGTCAGCTCTCGTACAAGCTGTTCCAAGAATGCATCCCGTAGGCACTCTACAAACTCCCTATCCTGTGGTCCAGCACCAACCTGATTCTCCCAGTTCACTTGTGAGTCCGCGCCACTTTATGAGCCGGTTCGTGTGCGCTGGGAAGTGGGTCGCCACATATCCTCCCCCTCCCCCAGAACCGGAGATACACCCCCCAATGTCCTCAGTCTGGGTCGGGCTCTGTTTGGGACGTCTGCCTCTGCGCCGCGGTGCCGGAATCTCGACCGGCTGCGTCAAGCCCACATGGGCCAGTTTGATTCGGTCCATAGTGAAAACTTCCTCTTTCCCCCCAATGTCCAGCACGAATGTGGACCTGTTGTTTCTGATCACGGTTAACGGCCCCTCGTAGGGCCGCTGTAGCGGTGGCCGATGCCCGCCCCGTCGTACAAAAACGAACTTACAGTTCTGCAGGTCTTTAGGTACGCAGGTCGGGTTCTGTCCATGCTGTGAAGTGGGTATGGGGGCCAGGTTACCGAGCCTCTCCCGTAGTCTGCCCAGGACTGCTGCGGGTTCTTCCTCTTGCCCCCTTGGGGCTGGTATGAACTCCCCTGGGACGACCTGGGATGCGCCGTACACGAACTCGGCCGACGAGGCGTGCAGATATTCTTTGGGCGCCGTGCGGATTCCGAGCAGGAGCCAGGGAAGCTCGTCCACCCAGTTAGGCCCTTTGAGGCGGGCCATGAGAGCCGACTTCAGGTGACGGTGGAAACGCTCCACTAGTCCGTTCGACTGTGGGTGGTAGGCAGTTGTGTGGTGCAGCTGTGTCCCTAAAAGGCTGGGCACAGCTGACCACAGGCTGGAGGTGAACTGGGCGCCTCTGTCGGAAGTAATGTGGGCCGGTACACCAAACCGAGATACCCAGGTTGCAATCAGTGCTCGGGCGCAAGATTTGGAGGCGGTGTCGGTGAGCGGGACTGCCTCTGGCCATCTTGTGAACCGGTCCACAATAGTCAATAGGTGCCGCGCTCCTCGCGACACTGGCAGGGGGCCCACGATATCCACATGAATGTAGTTGAAACGCCGGCGGGTGGGGTGGAACTGCTGCAGCAGGGCTTTGGTGTGCCGCTGCACCTTGGCTGTTTGGCAGTCACAGTCACTGGTTTCTGCATGTCTATACTGACCATCGAGAATCTGTCTCCACTAACTCAGCACTTGGTCTGTCTCCTACCCTGCCCTGGTGATTCAAATGCTCAATCAGATGGTCCTTAAATACCAGCCTGCACCACCCCCACAGGCAGTGTGTTCCCAATTGTAACCACCTTCAGAGGAGAGAGGACCTCAGGTCCTCTGTAAACCACACATTTCTCTTGTTAAATTTATGTTGCAGACACCTCATACTTGTGTGCATTAAATTCCATCTGCCAGAGTGTTCCAGATTGTAACTAACTTGATTTTGCCAGCTGGTCCACATCCCACATCAAGTTTTGCTAGCCGCCTTTGCTGTCCATTGTACCCCTAATCTTGGTGTCATCTGCAAACTTGCTGATCCAGTTTACCACGTTCTCATCCAGCTCGTTTATACAGATGGAAAACAACAATGGACCCAGCACTGGGGAGGTAAACCAGGGCAGGATGAACACAGTAATGACAGGTTCCTGGGAAGTGTTCATCCTGGGACGACCAGGGGTGCGCCGTACACCAACTCGGCCGACGAGATGTGCAGATCCTCTTTGGGCGCCGTGCGGATTCCGAGCAGGACCCAGGGAAGCTCGTCCACCCAGTTAGGTCCTCTCAGGCGGGCCATGAGAGCCGACTTCACGTGACGGTGGAAACGCTCCACCAGTCTGTTCGACTGTGGGTGGTTGGCAGTTGTGTGGTGCAGATGTGTCCCCAAAAGGCTGGCCACAGCCGACCACAGGCTGGAGGTGAACTGGATGCCTCTGTCGGAGGTAATGTGGGCCGGTACACCAAAGCAAGATACCCAGGTGTCAATCAGTGCCCGGGCGCACGATTCGGCGGTGGTTTCGGTGAGCGGGACCGCCTCTGGACATCTTGTGAACAGGTCCACGATAGTCAGGAGGTGCTGCGCTCCTCGAGACACTGGCAGGGGGCCCACGATATCCACATGAATGTGGTTGAAACGCCGGTGGGTGGGATGGAACTGCTGCGGCAGAGCTTTGGTGTGCCGCTGCACCTTGGCTGTTTGGCATTGCATGCACGTTCTGGCCCATTCACTGACCTGCTTGCGGAGTTCGTGCCAAACGAACCTGTTGGCCACCATCCGGACTGTTGTCCTGATGGAGGGGTGCGCTAATTTGTGAATGAAGTAGAAAACGCGCCGCCTCCAGGCTGCCGGAACGACGGGGCGGTGTTGGCCGGCGGTGACGTCACAGAGTAGGGTCCTCTCACCTGGGCCTACGGGGAGGTCCTGGAGCTGCAAACCGGAGAATGCAGTCCTGTAGCTAGGGATCTCCTTGTCTGCCTGCTGCGCCTCGGCTTGGATGTTAGGGTGGGAGAGGGCCCCCTCGACATTGTCCTTTCCCGAGACATGCCGGACATCCGTCGTGTATTCGGAAATATAGGACAGATGTTGCAGCTGGCGGGACGACCAGGGGTCGGATGCTTTGTGAACGCAAAGGTAAGAGGTTTGTGGTCCGTGAACGCGGTGAAAGGCCTACCTTCTAAGAAGTACCTGAAATGCCAGATTGCCAGTTATAGCGCCAGCAGTTCCCGGTCGAAAGCACTGTATTTGAGCTCGGGTGGTCGTAGGTGTTTGCTGAAAAACGCCAGAGGTTGCCAGCGACCCTCGATGAGTTGTTCCAGCACTCCACCGACTGCCGTGTTAGATACGTCCACTGTGAGGGCGGTAGGGACGTCCGTTCTGGGGTACACTAGCATCGCGGCGTTTGCCAAGGCTTCTTTCGTTTTAATGAAAGCGGCGGCGGACTCCTCGTCCCAGGTAATGTCCTCGCCCGGACCCGACATCTGGAGGAAAAGGATGATTCGGGCTGCTGAAGGGAGGAAGCGGTGGTAGAAATTCACCAAACCCACGAATTCCTGAAGGCCTTTGATTGTGGTGGGTCGGGGGAAATGTCGGACCGCGTCTACCTTAGCGGGTAGAGGAGTTGCCCCGTGTTTAGTAATCCTGTGGCCCAGGAAGTCGATGCTGTCGAGCCCAAACTGCCATTTGGCCGGGTTGATTGTCAGGCCGTATTCACTCAGTCGGGAGTAGTGTTGACGGAGGTGGGACAGATGCTCCTGACGACTGCTGCTGGCTATGAGGATGTCGTCGAAATAGATGAAAGCGAAGTCCAGGTCGCGTCCCACCGCGTCCATTCACCGCTGGAACGTCTGTGCGGCATTCTTTAGGCCGAACGGCATGCGGAGGAACTCGAAAAGGCCGAAAGGGGTTATGAGTGCCGTTTTGGGGACGTCGTCCGGATGCATCGGGATTTGATTGTATCCCCGGATGAGGTCTACCTTGGAGAAGATCGGTGCGCCGTGCAGGTTTGATGCAAAGTCCTGAATGTGCGGCACAGCGTAGCGGTCCGGTGTTATAACCTCGTTCATTTAAGCCGACGGTGGCCTTTCCCCCCGACCATCCAGGTGCAGTAAGCGGGCAGCTCGCTCCTAAAGTCCGAAAGTCCTTATGAGCAAGGCTTCGAATTCTGTGTATTTGCCGTCCGCTGGGGCGACTGTATGGACTACTGAACCTGGGCCGCTTTTTCCTGGTCGAGGGAGCTCACCACGTAGTAGTAACGTGTGGCATCCGAGGTTATCTGCCGAATGTGGAATTGGGCTTCTGCTTGCTGGAACCATAGGTGAGGTCGCAGCGTCCAGAACCTTGGCAGTTTTAACGAAACTGCATGAACAGATGCGGCGTTGTTCATCTTCGGCCCAAATATCGTTTGGGCCGTCGGGGTCACGAATTGTAGCGATGTCCTACACGCAGCGCTGAAATAACGACACGGAGTCGGTGAGCTGCAGTTGCAAAAATAGATTTATTCAAACTTTCTGATCCCGCCTTCCCCGGGAGGGAATGCTGTAGGGGGCACGTATTCATAGTCCCGTCCCGCTAGCGGGTTTTTCCCATTGCTGGTGAAGCAGGCTTGGCGCCCGCTTTTAGACCGGCCTCAATGTCGGCGCACGCCACTTTGTGAACCGGTTCGAGTGCGATGGGAAGTCGATCGCCACAGTAGACTTTTTAAAATGCATCCAAGAGAAATTCCTTTTCCAGTACATAAATTGTTCCACCAAGTGTTAGGCAGGGAGGTCGGTAATATATCAGCGGATGAGAACATTGGGACACCTCAACACAGAACACAGGATGTTTCAAATTAATTCTGGGATAGGTAGATGGATAGTTGGATGTTAAGGCCTTTTGACAATAGACAATAGACAATAGGTGCAGAAGTAGACCATTCGACCCTTCGAGCCTGCACCGCCATTTTGAGATCATGGCTGATCAATTCCTTATCAATACCCAGTTCCTGCCTTGTCCCCATATCCCTTGATTCCCCTATCCATAAGATACCTATCTAGCTCCTTCTTGAAAGCATCCAGAGAATTTGCTGATGTTATTTTCTATGCCTTCATCCAAATCGTTAACGTAAATGGTAAACAGCTGTGGTCCCAATACCGTAGCCATGTGGCACCCCACTAGTCACCACCTGCCATTCCGAGAAACACCCATTCACCGCTACCCTTTGCTTTCTATCTACCAATCAGTTTTCTATCCATGTCAATGCCTTCCCCCCGATGCCCTGAGCTTTGATTTTACCCACCAATCTTCTATGTGGGACCTTATCAAATGCCTTCTGAAAATCGCGGTACACTACATCCACTGGATCTCCCCCGTCCAACTTCTTGGTTACATCCTCGAAAAATTCCAACAGTTTAGTCAAGCATGATTTACCCTTGGTAAATCCATGCTGGCTCGGCCCAATCCTATCACTGCTATCTAGATATGCCACTATTTCATCTTTAATAATGGACTCTAGCATCTTTCCCACCACCGATGTCAGGTTGACAGGTCGATAGTTCTCTGTTTTCTCCCTCCCTCCTTTCTTAAAAAGTGGGATAACATTAGCCATTCTCCAATCCTGAGGAACTGATACTGAATCTAAGGAACATTGGAAAATGATTACCAATGCATCCGCAATTTCCAGAGCCACCTCCTTTTGTACCCTAGGGTGCAGACCTTCCGGACCTGGGGATTTGTCAGACTTCAGCCCCATCAGTCTTCTCATCACCGTTTCCGTCCGAATGTCAATCTGTTTCATTTCCTCTGTTACCCTATGTCCTTGGCCCATCCATACATCTGGGAGATTGCTTGTGTCGTCCTTAGTGAAAACAGATCTAAAGTACTCATTAAATTATTCTGCCATTTCTCTGTTTCCCATAACAATTTCACCCAATTCATTCTTCAAGGGCCCAATATTGTTCTTAACTATCTTCTTTCTCTTCACGTACCTAAAAAAGCTTTTGCTATCCTCCTCTATATTCCTGGCTAGCTTGCGTTCGTACCTCATTTTTTCTCCCCGTATTGTCTTTTCAGTTAAGTTCTGTTTTTCCTTAAGCACTTCCCAATCATCTGTCCTCCCACTCACCTTAGCTCTGTCATATTTCCTTTTTTTAAATGCTATGCAGTCTCTGACTTCCTTTGTCAACCACTGAGGCCCCTTTCCCCCCTTTGAATCCTTCCTTCTCTGGGGGATGAACTGATTTTGCACTTTGTGCATTATTCCCAAGAATACCTGCCATTGCTGTTCCACTGTCTTTTCTGCTAGGCTATCCGTCCAGTCAACTTTGGCCAGCTCCTCCCTCATGGCTCCATAGTTTCCCCTGTTCATCTGCAACACTGACGCCTCCGAGCTGCCCTTATCCTTCTCAAATTGCAGATAAAAGCTTATCATATTGTGATCACTACCTCCTAAAGGCTCCTTTACTGCGAGATCGCTTATCAAATACTATAATAAAATACATCATTTGCATTATCATAAAATCCATCTGGGTAGTATCGGTGACAAGTAGTTACAGTGACTTGATAAAATATTCAGCCTCAACCATTTGTTCATATAAACCAGAATGAAAATGAGTTTATTTTATCAACTTAACTGAGAATCTTTTCTTCTTTGAAACTTATGCTCCTGTTTTCCACAGAAGAGCACAAACAGAGGGACAAAGGTAATGTGTAAGTGGCAGGTGTAATCTCTACAAAAACGACGAGTTGCACTTGAATCCGAGGGGGCACGAAAATCCTGGCGGGGAGATTTGTTAAGGCTACTGGAGAGACATTAAACTAGAATGGTTTTGGCTGGGAATCAAACTGAAGAGACTATGAGAGGGGAGGTCAGTTCACAAATAGAGAAAGCTAGTACACATTGTGCGCGGGAGGATAGGCAGATGATAGAGACGGGGAGCGCTCAGACCGAAGATGTAGGGGAGAAGGAAGAAAAAGATAATAAATTTGTTTGCACTGTTAGGGAAAACAGAGAGTAAGAGGTGGAGCTTTTTTAAAATGCATCTATTGTAATGCTAGGAGCGTTGTAGTAAAGCTGAATGAGCTTAGAGCATGGACTGAAAACCTGGAAATATGAAGTTGTAGCTATTAGTGAAACATGGTTGCAGGAGGGGTGTGATTGATATTAATGGATTTCGTTGCTTCAAGTGTGATAAAATCAGAGGGACAAGTGGGGGTGATGTTGCATTGCTTGTCAGAGAGAATATTAAAGCGGTGTTCTGGCAGAATAAATTAGAGGGCTCGTCTAGGGAGACTATTTGGGTGGAATTGAGGAATGGGAAATGTGAAGTCACACTCATAGAGGTGTATTATAGACCACTTAATGGGGATCTAGAATTGGAGGAGGAAATTTGTAAGGAGATAGCAAATATTTGTAGTAAGCACAAGGCTGTGATTGTGGAAGATTGTAATTTTCCACACATAGACTGGGAAGCCCATCCTGTAAAAAGGCTGGATGGGTTGGAGTTTGTAAAATGTGTGCAAGATAGTTTTTTGCAGCAATACAAAGAGGTACCACCTAGAGAAAGGGCACTGTTGGATCTCCTGTTAGGGAATGAGATAGGTCAGGTGATGGTGGTAAGTGTTGGGGAGCACTTCGGGTCCAGACATCGCAAAGCCATTAGTTTCAATTTAATTATGGAGAAGGATAGGACTGGACCCAGGGTTGAGATTTTCGATTGCAGAAAGGTTAACTTTGAGGAGGTGTGAAAGGATTTAGAAGGAGTGGATTGGGACAATGAGTTTTATGGGAATGATGCAATAGAGAAATGGAGGTTATTTAATGTTGAAATTTTGAGGGTACAGAATCTTTAGGTTCCTGTTAGGTTGAAAGGAAAGGTTAAAAGTTTGATAGAGCCATGGTGTTCAAGGGATATTGAAAACTTGGTTTGGAAACAGAGAGAGAACTACAATAAATATAGGCAGCATGGAGTAAATGAGGTGCACGAGAAATATCAAGAATGTAAAAAGAATCATAGGAAAGAAATCAGAAAAGCTAAAAGAAGATATGAGGATGTTTTGTCAAGTAACTTTAAACTAAATGAAAAGGGTTTCTACAGTTATATTAATGGCAAAAGGATAGTGAGGGATAAATTTGACCCTTAGAGAATCAGAGTGGACAGGTATGTGTGGAGCCGAAAGAGATGGAGAGATTGTGAACAATTTCTTTTCTTCGGTATTCGCTTAGGAGGAGGATATTGAATTATGTAAAGTAAGAGAAACAAGTAGGGTAGTTATGGGAACTATGATGATTAAAGAAGAGGAAGTACTGGGGCTTTTAAATAATATAAAATTGGATAAGTCTCCGAGTCCTGACAGGATTTTCCATGGGACTTGGACGGATGTTAGTGTATAAGAAGCAGGGGCTCTGACAGAAATATTTGAAATGTTATGAGAAACGGGGATGGTGCTGGAGGATTGGCGTATTGCTCATGTGGTTCCATTGTTTAAAAAAGTGTTCTAAGGGTAAAGGTAGAAATTATCGGCCAGTAAGATTGACGTCAGTGGTTGGTAAATTAATAGAAGGTATTCACAGAAATGGTAGATATAATTATCAGGATGGACAGGATCTGATTGGAACTTTCAGCTTGGATTTGTACGATCAAGGTCATGTTTAACACATCTTACTGAAAATTTTGAAGTGTTTGCTAGGAAATTTGACGAGTGTAAAGCAGTGGATTTTGTCTATATGGACTTCAGTAAGGCCTTTGACAAGGTTCCACATGGAAGGTTAGTTATGCAGGTTCGATCTTTAGGCATTAATATTGAAATCGTAAAATGGATTCAACAGCGACTGGATGGGAGATGCCACAGAGTAGTGGTGGATAACTCTTTGCAGGTTGCAGGCCGGTGACTAGCCTCAGGGATCTGTACTGGGTCCAATTTTTTTTGTCATATACATTAATGATCTGGATGATGGGGTGGTAAATTGGATTAGTAAGTATGCAGATGATACTGAGATAGGTGGCTCCATCGACCTGCGTGTGGCCTCTATCAAGTGTGGCCACACACTTCAATTCCACAGACCACTCCCACTCCGACATGTCTGTCAATGGCCTCCTCTACCGTCAAGATGAGGCCACACGCAGGTCGATGGAGCAATAACTTATCTCCCACCTAGGTAGCCTCCTTCCTGCTGGCATGAACATCCTACTCATTGACCTCCGTTGATACCCCTGCACCCCACCCTTACCCCCATCCCTATCTATTATTTTAGTCTGGTTCTCTATCTCTCTCTTTCCCCCCCTCACTATAATTTCACCCCAAGCCATACCTTTCTTTCTCTTTTATTTCCCATAATTCTCCACCTTACCCCTAGCCCATTTCCCTCCAGCCTATCACTTCCTTGCTCTCTACTTTATCCCTCCCCCCACTTCTTATCCCCCCTCGACCATCCCATGTTACTTCACTCCTGATGAAGGGTTTCGGCCCAAATCGTCGTTATTACCTCCTCCCATAGAAGCTGCCTGGTCTGCTGAGTTCTGCCAGCAATTCGTGTTTTTTGTGCATAATTTTAAGGTGTTTGGAAATAGGTATCAAGGGGATGTCACGGGTAAGTTTTTCCACACCGTGTGTGGTGGATGCATGAAATGTCCTGCTGGAGGCTGTGATGGAAGCGGATACAATGGTGTCTTTTGAGAGCTCTTAGATAGGTACATGGATCATAGAAAAATAGAGGGGTATGCGCTACGGAGATTCTACGCGGTCTCTAGAACAGTTTACATAAACGGCTTCGCATTGTGGGCAGAGGTGCTGTAAATTTCTATGTTCTGTATTCTATGAGTCCGCTCCGCCATTCCTGGCCTACTTGTATCGGGAAAGTCCAACTGCTGGGAAAGGATACACCATGAATACAAAAGAACACTTCAAGCAACTCCGTGAAAAAAGTACTGAAAAGCAAGAAAATTGGAGAAGCTCAGGGGCAACAGCTGTTCTCTGTGAATTCTGTCCCATCTCAGCCACTGAAGCATCTATTTCCTCCCGAGTTGTGATACGTCCGTTGGTGGTCTCCAACACGAGTTCCCTTCTTGCACGATATCTGAGTTTTTGAGGACTGCCTTCTCGTGGTAGATTTACAGCTGTGTCATATTCTTTGCAACGACGTATATCCCAGAACTGACCCCTGTAACTCTTCAGAAAACATAATGCCCAGCCTAAAAACAAAGTAGCACGTTATTTCCATTGGTGTCCATTTCATATAATTTGTAATCAGGTGTGCAGTGGCTTATCTACATAGAATCCAGACCAGGTACATTTTAACAAATTGCAATATATTGGAATTAGAACAATGACACGTCGGTTGCGCATTTATGATAAAAACTGATTTACCGAGTAGGCGGTAATCCTGCATTTGAGGTTATGGGTGAAGCGGCAGGGCAGTAGTACCTGGTCTAATTCTCCTCCTGAGCTGTTTGTTAGGCAATCAAATGGAGCAGTCACGTACACCATTTATTGTTGCCTTTGAGCTAGATAATCGCGATCAGCTGACTGCAGGGAACTCTTATTCGATAATTCTCAAACTGAAGTCTACGCAGAGAGAGGAGGAATTTAAGACATAGTTGTCGTAGCAATGACTAGGTCATGCTGTTACATTACCACTGTGGTCAGCGTTAAGACTCCAGAGACAACAACATTACCATCACAGTCAACGGTGAGTGTAGAATAGTAATGTCGTCGGCAGTTTGACCTGCAGTGATATCATCTTAAATCAGTGAAATGAGATCCAGAGAAGCAATGACAACATCAGAGTTGTCAATGACGTGCATTGAAAGTGCAAACCATTCTGCATATTTAATATAACGTTCTGACGTTCTAGTAGAACACACAGTATGTCTGTTCGTGTCTGCTGTTCTGAAGTTCTCATCCAGGAAGTGGTCTACAGGAGGAGAGATGGAAGAGTCTGAGTATGACTGGTTGATATTTCGAGCAGATTCATCAGGTCTGTGTTTCACATCTGTTCCCACCTGCAGAGTAATATTCCATGAAATGTTTTCTCCATTTGAAGCAACAACTAAAATCATTGTAAAATATTTAATAATTAACTGTCCTATTTTCATTTTATACCAGAAATGCAGCGTATCCCACATTTCTGCATGTGCGGAACTAAAACGAGTTAACTACATCTATTTCTGAATGCAATTAATCTGATCTGTGATGTGCAATAATTTTCTTTGTTGTTGTGCGCAGCCTGGTTAAAACAACGTAAATCTGAACGATTACTTGCAGCATTCTTCACAATATTTTTGAGTGTTCAACTACGTTTATATACGTTCAGGATATTTTAACAATTATACATTCACAATTATTGCCAGTATGAGAGATCAGAAGAAAAGAAGCAGCTGTAAAAAGCTGTAAGTGATGGTGACTAGAGATTGTTATGTTCCCTGGCGTGTTTCATTATCTGCATCATTGAACACAAGCTGCACTTCTTTCTATATTTGAGGTTTCCTTATTCACCGCTCCACCGAACAGTGGCAGGGATTATTTTTGTGCAGATAGACCAAATTATGTACCTGTACGGCACTCCTTCCCACCACTACTCTGCAGATTACACCTGAGCATGCTGTAGAGTCTGTTTTCTGATGAATACTGGATATGGTCGAAAAACTTGTAGCTCAGTCACAGACTGACTGTGTTGCCTGCCTAGGCCCGGGATTATTTTTGTACAGATAGAGCAGCAAAAGTAAATGTAAAGCGCTCCTTTCCCACCACTAGCCTGCAGGTGACACTTGAGCATGCTTTAGACTCTGCTTCCTGGTGAATCTTGGGTATGGTCGAAATACTTGTAGCACAGTCACAGATTGGCTGCGCTGCCTGCCTATGCCCGGGTTCGGGACATGTAAACTGCCCTGCCAAGGAACCTGCAGTGGGAGGGGAAAGGCCCAGTTGTGAAGGTCCATCTGGGTACCGACGACATAGGTTGAACGAGGAAAGAGGTTCTACTAAGGGAATTTCAGTAGCAAGGGACAAAATTAAAAAGTAGAACGAAGGTGGTCCTCTTTGCATTATTTTCTGAGCCACATACAAATCGGCATAGGGTCAAGAAGATTTGAGAGTTAAATTCAATTTTATGAAGCTTCTTATAGATTACAGGGAGACCCTGATTATCTGGGGAAGAAGGCCACAGAGTGGCAAATGAATTACTACAAATATGCATTTTCAGAGGAGGCTGATGGGAGCTGGACTATGCACATCTATACTCACATCATTCTACAGATACACAGTTAGGTGCTGAACATTAACAAAACAAACTTTATTCACAAAAAGTTGCAATAATAAACTATAGATAAAGCCTTTTCGTTCTTCCAATTCAAAGCCGATGTTTTAAGTAGTGTTCTACTACATTGCCACACGTCAAACAGCATTGCAGCCACTCATATGTCACTCTGGGATGGATAACAACTTCAATAATTGACGGGATTCAACACCAAATCACCTCCTCAATCTGCAGCAGCAGAATAACACTACCCTGTGGTCCGTCAGCACCAAGTTTTTTCCATGGCTTCACCAAGCCTCAGTGTGTCCCTCGGAATGTACTGCTGCAGCCTGAAATGTGCCAGTAGGAGCCAGAGGGGAAATAGTTGATTTGATGTTTCACTGGATATTAGCACAGAGCACTTAAAGGTTCCGGCTCCAACTTCTCCCAGTCCTTTGCCTCCTTTCCCTCCAGCAAACATGATGCTGATTCTCTCAGATGGATACTCAGCGACAAACTGATTGCTGCTGTCTGTTTTTATATACAGCATCTCGAAATGCACAACTAAGGTGCAGAGAGACAGACTTGGGCAGAGGATGAGACAGAATCAGAATGTCGTACTGCAGAGAGCGACCCCTCATCTTCAAGCTGCACCTGCACCTTCACACATCCATCAATTTCCAATGGTATATGCGCAACAGAACTGAAAGACAGCGCTCCAGTCAGACTCTCTCACACACCTGGTCCACACTGAAGAATTCCCTGGTTTTAATGTTCCCAGTTCTGCTGCTGAAATATATGGAATAATTTTCCCACACCACAAAGACACACTTGATGAGTGGGTAAAAGTGATGGCAATCCCTCTCCAGGACACAGAACTGTGCAGCGCAGATTACTCAGATGCAGCGACTGGATCTCAGTGTCAAACCAGATTGTGAGGAAAAAATGAAATATGGTCACGAAAGAGCTGCATTTACAGACAAATCTGTGCTATTGGAGCCTTCTAAAGCACAATTAAAGGGATTCAGAAAGCTCAATTGGACAGGAGTCTTTCTGAATACAACGATAGCAAAAAATTGCTCAAACAATTTTCAGAAAACTCAAAAAGAGGACATAAAATGCCCTTGGCAGGAAGATCAAGAATAATCTGAATGCTTTTTTCCCTTATTCCCTGGAGCGTAGGAGAATGAGGGAAGATTTGACAGAGGTATATATGAAGAGTATAGATAGTGCGAATGAAAGCATTGTGTTGTGAGAAATGTGTTTCATCCTACAGTTATTGCAGAGGAAATGATTGCAGGCTGACCGGGACCTCGGTATCCGATCATATTCAGTGTTCCAGCACTGTCCGAAGCTCGGATACAAATGGAGTAGAGTTGCACATCCTAAACCCAGCAACCCAATCCCACAAAAACCAGGAGCTACAGAAGCCCCAAAGACTTCATCCCTGAGAACGGACGTATCCACCACGAAGACTGGCTGCACTTGTGGAGAGCTTGATAGACTGACACAGCACAGAGAACTCGGGCCAGGGGTCTTTGCCCCAGTGGGAGCGATGTGCAAAAATGACCACCATCTGACTGAGAGACATAGAAGAACAGATTCCTATTCGATCTCTGCCCTCTCACCATCTGATGCCCTCTAGTTCCTGATTCCACATCCCTGTCAAAAAGACTCTGCGCATGCACAATATCTGCGACTTCCATTGTTTTATACACCTCTATAATATTGCACCTCACGCTCACACATTCCATGGGAAACAATCCTAAACTGCTTATAACTCAGTCATTTGCGACCCAACATTGACCTTGTAACTTTCCCTGCCTTATTTCGAACTTAATAGCATATTTACAGTTACATTGCGACCAAAACTAAACACGATGATTTCAATGCGACTTCACATCTTATACACCTGCAACACAAGACCCCAACCTCTATCATCAGTGCATTGACTGATGAAGGCCAGTGGCAAATAAAGGTTTCATCACCAACATGGATATCTTTGACCTCATTTGAGACACTGTCAGCTCCTTGATTGATAGGCAACTCATGTTTGATTAACATGAAAAGAGTATTTCTAGATGTTAGAAGGGAAACTGTAGATGATGTTGACTTAGATTTTCAAGAGGCCCCTAACAAGGGGCCACGTGAATAATGGTGCACGACACCAGAAAACACAAGCTGATTTCACAACGATAAAAGGCTGCTTTTCACATAGAAGGCAGAAACTCAATTAACTGGTTTGTTTCGGGATGGGAGGATGAAACCACTGGAATATACCTTGGATAAATTCTGGACCCTCAATTATTTACTATCAATATTAAAATAATGGTGGAGTAGGCTAATATGGGGGTGGTAATGGGTTGTCTAAGCGAGCAGGACTAAATTGAGGGCGGTCAATAATTCACAATCAATATTAATATTAATCACTCGGGCAAGGGAGCAGAGTTTGACAGAGAATGTGGTGGGGGTAATGTTGTGATGGGACATATAGTTCCTGCAACAGGATATAGAAAGGCTGGGTAAAAGAGATAATCTGGAAAATGGAGTTTAATGTGTTAAACAGTAATTGCGTGTTCAGCGGTGGAAACAATCAAAAGGCAGTTTATTATTTACATGGAGAGAAAGAGCACACGAGTGAAGTACAGAGGGGTCCAGGTGTTCACTTGTACAAGTTACACACAAACAGCAAACTGATGCAGTGAATTGTGGATGGACATTTATCTCTAGGTGGTTGGTGCAGGGAAACGGAGAAGTGTTGTTACAGTGTCAGACAAGTACACAGTGATGGATTTTGGGAAGTTGAAGCAGATCAGGACATACACAGTGAATGGCAGTGTCATGGGGAGTGTTAGAGAACAGAGTGATCTTGGGATACAGATACATAGTTCCTTGAAAGTCTCAACAGAGGTAGACAAGGTTGTGAAGTAGGTGAACAGCATGCTTGCCTTTAGCAGCAAATGAGTTCCAACATCACATTACAGTTGTACAAAATATTAATTACACCACAGCAGCAGTACCCTCTGCAGTTCTGGTCATCACAATAAGAAAATATATGATTAAGCTGGAAAGGTGATGAAAAGATGCACAGAAATGTTGCCTGGTCTGGGTCCTTATGTTTCAAATAAAGATCAGACACACTGGGACTGCTTTCCCTGGAGTGAAGGAGGCTGAGGAGAGACCTGACAGAAGTTTATAAAACTATGAGAGTTGTAAATAAGGTAAGCAGTCAGAATCATGTCCCAGGGTGGAAATGTCAAATTTAAGAAGGCTGCCTTTAAAGTGACAGGATGATAATTTAAAGATGGTGTGCAGGACAAGTAGTAGATCAGTTTTATTTACAGAGTGATGGGGCCTGGTATGGGCTGCCATGGGGAGCGATGGAAGCAGATATGAGAGTGGCATTGAATGGACAGAAGAGATTTAGTTTAACGTGGCGCAGTGTTCAGCACATACATCGTCGGAAAGAAGGACCTGTTCCAATACCGTACTGTTCAATGTTCTGAGTGAGCCTCAGTGTCAGGCAGCTATTTAACTGGGGGCAACAACAGGTGTATCAGGTCATCAAGAGTGTTGGAAAAAAGCCATACCAAGGATTACAAGTACATATTTCTATGAAAGGGTAGATCGGGTAATGAAGAAGACATTCATCGGTTAGAGTTTGGAGTACGAGAGAAGGGACTTAATGTTGTTTACAGTACAGGTCATTGGTGAGACAACAAAGTATTGTGAGCACTTATGGTCTTTCGATTATCGGGTGAAAATCACTAAGCTGGGAAAGGGCAGAATGTTTTGGTAACATGAAAGGGAAACGATCAAAAGGGACACTCGGGCAATTTTTTTTTCAACACAGAGAGATGTGGGCATATGATACGAGGTGCCAAAAGAAGCAGAGGAGATACAATCAAAAGGTTTAGTAGACATTCGGACAGGTACATGGATAGGAGAGGTATAGAGGGATATGGGTCAAACACAAGTAAATGGAACTCTAGGATACATACGTTGGTCAGTATGGCCGTGTTTTTTGTCCTGTGCATTACTGTAACTGAGTGAAAGAAGGACAGCAATACGGATTATTCACTTCAGATGTAGATGGTTAACCTGTGACTGGGGGGTATGTAAAAGATGGGAGGAGGAATGTGCAAAAAAGTTTCTCCCCACATGTCCCTGAAATCATTCTCGTCTCACCACACATCTATTCCACCTAGTTTTAGGCATTAACAATTAGAAGGGCAAGACTGGGAAAAACTACACCTTTAAGACAAAAGAACACTCCAAGCAAGACGGGGAAAAGGTTATTGAAAAGCTGAAAAAATGATGAAGCGCCCAGACAACTGTTGTTGTATGTGCAGTCTCTCCTATCTTGTAACTCCTTCCGAGTTATCATAGTTATCTTGGTGGCCTTTATCAATGTCCCCTTCTTCCACAATCTGTCTGTTTTTAAGGACAGCCTGATCTTGGCAGTTTTACAGCTGTGCCTCATTCTTTCGATTTTTCGTTGATTGATTCAACTGCACTTCAAGGGATATTCAGTGACTTGGAAATATTTTTGCATCCATCTCCTGATTTGTGTTTTACAGTAACCTCTTCACGGAATTAACGATTCTAGTAGTTTGCTGTTCTGTGATCGAGGCAAATAGGCAGGATTTAAATAAAACCGTGGAATTATGACATTGTAGCCATTAGTGAAACTTTTCTACAGGAGGGCAGGACTGGCAGCTTAATGTTCCACGGTTCCAATGTTTCAGACGTGATATAGACAGAGGAATGAAGGGTTGGGGGGGGGGGTGGGTGTTGGCATAGCTAGTCAGAGAATATGCTACAGCAGTGCTCAGGCAGGACAGATTAGAGGGCTTGACTACCGAGGCCATGTGGGTGGAGTTGAGAAGCAGGAAAGGTATGACCACATTAATGGAGTTGTATTAAAGTCACCGATAATTAGAGGAGCAAATCTGCAGAGTGATAGCGGACAACTGCAGGAAACATAAAGTTGTGTTAGTTGGGGATTTTAATTTCCGCATATCGATTGGGACTCCCATACTGTTAAAGTTCTAGACGGGTTAGAGTTTGTAAAATATGTTCAGAAAAGTTTTCTAAAACAATATATAGAGGTATCGATTAGAGAGGATGCAACATTAGATCTGATGACACGGCCATAGTGGGGTGTGTCAGGAATGGACAGGAGGAAGAGTATAGGAAACTGATACAGGACTTTGTGATATGGTGCAACTTAAACTACCTGCGTCTCAATATCACCAAGACCAAGGAGATGGTGGTGGACTTTCGGAGATCTAGGCCTCATATGGAGCCAGTGATCATTAATGGAGAATGTGTGGAGCAGGTTAAGACCTACAAGTATCTGGGAGTACAGTTAGACGAGAAGCTAGAATGGACTGCCAACACAGATGCCTTGTGCAGGAAGGCACAGAGTCGACTGTACTTCCTTAGAAGGTTGGCGTCATTCAATGTTTGTAGTGAGATGCTGAAGATGTTCTATAGGTCAGTTGTGGAGAGAGCCCTCTTCTTTGTCGTGGCGTGTTGGGGAGGAAGCATTAAGAAGAGGGACGCCTCACGTCTTAATAAGCTGGTAAGGAAGGCGGGCTCTGTCGTGGGCAAAGTACTGGAGAGTATAACATCGGTAGCAGAGCGAAGGGCGCTGAGTAGGCTACGGTCAATTATGGAAAACCCTGAACATCCTCTACATAGCACCATCCAGAGACAGAGAAGCAGTTTCAGCGACAGGTTGCTATCGATGCAATGCTCCTCAGACAGGATGAAGAGATCAATACTCCCCAATGCCATTAGGCTTTACAATTCAACCGCCAGGAGTAAGATATGTTAAAGTGCCGGGGTTAGGACTCAACGTATTTAAGTAAACTACTTAAGAACTTTTTAAAAGCTATTATTAATGCTTTTTGAGAGGGTGATTTTAGATGCATATCATATTTTTACTGAGTTAAGTATTGTATGTAATTAGTTTTGCTACAATAAGTTATGGGACATTGGAAAAAATGTTGAATTTCCCCATGGGGATGAATAAAGTATCTATCTATCTATATATCTATATTAGGAAACGAGTTAAGACAAGTGACGGAAGAATGTATATGGGAACACTTTGGTTCCAGTGATTATAACACCATTAGTTTCAACTTGATAATGGATAAAGATAGATCTGGTCCTCGGGTTGAGGTTCTAATTTTGAAAAATGCCAGATTTGAAGAAATGAGAAAGGATCTAAAAAACGTGGATTGGGACAGTCTGTTCTCTGGCAAGGATGTCATTTGTAAGTGGGAGGCTTTCAAAGGAGAAATTTCGAGAGTGCACAGTTTGTATGTTCCTCTCAGGATTAAAGGCAAAGTGAATAAGAATAAGGAACCTTGAATCCCTAAGGATATTGGAAATCTGATAAAGATGTACGACATGTATAGGAAACAGGGAGCAAATATGGTACTTGAAGAGTAGTGCAAAAATACAAGAAAGAAATCAGGAGGTCTAAAAGTAGACATGAGGTAGCTTTGGAAATCAAGGTGTAGGATAATCCAATGAGCTTCTACAGGTATGTTAAGAGCAAAAGGATAGTAAGGGATAAAATTGGTCCTCTTGAAGATCAGAGTGGTCGGCTATGTATGGAACCAAAAGAAATGGGGGAGATCTTAAATGTTTTTTTTTGCGTCTGTATTTGCTAAGTAAACTGGCATGGAGTCAAAGGAAATGAGGTAAACAAGTAGTGATGTCATGGAACCTATACAGATTGAAGAGGAGAAGGTCCTTGCTAACATGAGGCAAATCAGAGTAGATAAATCCCCTGGACCTGATAGGGTATTCCCTCGGACTTTGAAGGAAACTAGTGTTGAAATTGCAGGGGCTCTGGCAGATATATTTGAAATGTCGGTATCTGCGGGTGAGGTGCTGGAGGATTGGAATATAGCTCATTTTCTTCCGGTGTTTAAAAAGGGATCAAAAAACAATCCGGGAAATAATAGGCCGGTAAATTTGACGTCTGTAGTAGGTAATTTATTCGAAGGAGCACTAAGAGATATGATCTACAAGTATTTGGATGGACACGGACTTATTAAGGAGAGTCAACACCGCTTTGAGCGTGGTAGGTCATGTTTAACTTCAGACAGTGGATGTTGTCTAGATGGACTTCAGTAAGGCCTTTGACAAGGTCCCGCATGGGAGGTTAGTTAGGAAGATTCAGTCGCTAGGTATACATGGTGAGGTAGTTATTTGGATTAAACATTGGCTCAATGGGAGAAGACAGAAACTGGTGGTAGAGGATTCCTTCTCTGAGTCGAGGACTGTGACTAGTGGTGTGACACAGGGGATCAGTGCTGGGTCCATTGCTATTTGACATCTATATCAATGATCTGGACGATAATGTGGGAGATTGGATCAGCAAATTTGCTGATGATACAAAGATTGAAGGTGTAGTGGAGAGTGTGAAAGGTTTTCAAAGCTTGCAGAGCGATCTGGAGCAGCTGGAAAAATGGACTGAAAAATAGCAAATGGACTTTAGTACAGTGAACTGTGAGGTATTGCACTTTGGAAGGGAAAGCCAAGGTAGAGCATACAAGGTAAATGGTAGGACACTGAGGAGTGCAGTAGAACAGAGGGAGCTAGGAATACAGATACGACATTTCCTAAAATTGGCGTCACAGATAGATAGGGTAGGAAAGAGATCTTTTGATACATTGGCCTTTATAAATGAAAGTATTGAATATAAGAGATGGAATGTTATGGTGAGGTTGTGTAAGGCATTGGTGAGGCCGAATTTTGGAGTATTGTGTACAGTTTTGGTCACCGAATTACAGGAAGGATATTAATAGGAGTGAAAGAGTGCAGAGAAGGTTTATAAAGATGTTGCCCGGACTTGAGAAACTGAATGACAGCGAAAGGTTGATTAGGTTAGGACTTTATTCCCTGGAGCGTAGAAGAATGAGTGGAGAATTGATAGAGGTATATAAAATTATGATGGGTATAGATAGAGTGAATGTAATCAGGCTTTTTTTCCACTGAGGGTAGGGAAGGAAAAAAAAAGAGGACATGGTAGAAGAGTGAAGGAGGAAAAGTTTAAAGGCAACATTAGGTGGGCTTCTTCACACAAAGAGCGGTGGGTGTGTGGAATGAATTGTCAGATGAATTTGTAAATGCGGGCTCACTTTTAACATTTAAGAAAAACTTGAACAGGTACATGGACGAGAGGTGTATGGAGGGATATGGGCCAGGTGCTGGTCAATGGGACTAGGCAGAAAAATGGTTCGGCACAGCCAAGGAGGGCTAAAGGGCATGTTTCTGTGCTGCAATGTTCTATGGTCCTATGGTTCTAAAAACGAAAAAGATGACTTTCACTACGTTTCAGCGTAAATATGACAAAGAACGATAAACTTTACAAAATCAAAAAGAATGTTGAAGGCATTAGGCGGGAATTCAACGTACATATATAGCACCATATAGAAGTCAGATATTAATTTGCTGTCTACTCTACAAATCTATATAATGATAACTGTCACCCATTCTGTAGAACAGAAACTATTAAAATCCTGAAAAACGGCCAGCCAGCGCGCTGAACCAGAGTGAAGAAGGCTACAATCTATGCAAATGCAAAAAGAAGAAACAATAATTAAACAAGACATAAATATTGAAAACATGAAATGAGGTGTCCTTGAACGAAGGTTCATTGTTTGTGGGAAAATTTGAAGGATGGGACAAGTGAAAGCGAGTGAGGCTAACTGCTTTGGCTCAAAAGTAAGTGCAAACAGGCTGTTTAAACTTTCTCATCCGCGGCCTCGGTATATCTCATCAACCAGGGTTACTGAAAACTGCCAGCCTTTTCATTTACCCCACAAGAATCATACAGGTTCTGAACACCTGAAATCACACTTTAAAAG
Organism: Hemitrygon akajei; assembly: GCF_048418815.1. NCBI lineage: Eukaryota > Metazoa > Chordata > Chondrichthyes > Myliobatiformes > Dasyatidae > Hemitrygon > Hemitrygon akajei. Next base: position 36,116,585 of record NC_133151.1, on the reverse strand, counting down.
GAATCCCAGTTCGAACAACCTTGTCCATTCTCCCTTCTTACATGCATCTTTATATCTTGGAACATTGAGCTGTCCATCCTGCCCTTCCCTCAGCCATAATTCCGTTGTGGCTGTGATAGGACCATAAGCAATAGGGGCAAAATCTGGCCATTCAGCGAAATCCACTCTGCCCCACCACTCCATGATGGCTGATTCTTTTATCCCTCTTTACACAATTCTCTTGCCTTTTCCCCACAATCCGTTTATCCACGGATTAATCTAAAACCTATCAGCCTTCGTTTTATTCTGAATAGCTTGTCCTCCACACCTGTCTGTGACAAGTAATTCAAGATTCACTGCCGACTGTGTAAGCAATTCCTCTTTATTTCTGTTCTAGAAGGATATCCCTCTATTCTACAACTGTAAACTCTGGCCCTCGACACCTCCACTATATGAAACATCCTCTCCACATCGACTCTTTCTAAGCCTTCCAATATTCAATAGGTTTCCATGAGTTCCACCGAATTCTTGTGCACTCGACCGAGTAAGGGCCTAGAGCCACTAATCACTCCTGAAAGAGTAACACTTTAACTTTCCCAATCGAGTTCATAACTCTCATTTAGGTCCTTTCCAATGCCGGTTTTTTTTTTTTTTTTTTTTTGTTAGATAAGGGGCACACAACCGCTCAAGTGCCGACTGACCAATGACTTGGAAACCTCAATGTAACATTTGTGTATAAGTGTCTCTACGACAGAAGGAATTGCAGTGGTCCAAGAACTTCAATCTTGCCCCCTGCCTCAGCCCCTCAGTGAAATATTCATCTGAATCATCACTCTACTACTATCCTCACAACTATTTGTCACAGGGTGTAATCCAGAGATGGCTATTTTTGAAGTTATGCTTTTTAAGTTCTTTCCTAATTCCCTCTATTCACTGTGTACACGCTCAAACCTCTTTTTTGCCAAGTTCGATGCAGCACGGACACTTGAGAATTTTCTACAGCCGCTCTGACTCATTCTTGACACTGGTATTCAAAAGGCAACACACCATCCTAGGATCACTGGTACAGCCACAGAATCTTGAGCCTTCTCTCAAATACTGTCCAGACTGATCTCGTGCTCCCCTACTGGGCACCTGAGATACTGCCAGTGTCAGCAGCCTGGTTGCTGCTGGTGTTCCCTGAGAGGTCACACTCACATTCAAAACGTTTACGTGTTGTGAGGGGAGGAGCCGCTGGGGACCCGGCATTGTGCTACTCCTTCTCTTGTCTCTCTTGATTCTCAGAAAAAGTATCAACATCCTTCACCTTAGGTGTGACAATCTCACTAAAGGATCTGCTCTCACTGTTCTGGATGAGCCGAGCTGTAGCTGGTCCATGTCCTTCAGTTGAGTTTACAGGGGACACTGACCGACTTACTGATCTACCACATCCAAAGGCAGAGTATGTCACTGACATTACTGTCTTTCCTCCTACTCCAGAAAGGTGAGAGATTCATGTTCTGGTGTACACCTCCTGAATTACCATTCCTCTTCCCAGATTTCTTTCTTGTCTATGTACTGCGAATCCTTTGGCAATTTTCCTCACTATCAAAAACTTCATCAATTTATTTTCTGTCACCTGTGTAGTTTCCTGGGGTGCAACTATATCCCTTGTTAAATGGCCAAACAATATTGACTCATATGCAGTTCTCTGCCGCAACATGTGTAATTAAAAATAAACTACAAAGATCCCTGTGGAAACTTTAGCAATCTGCAATCTTGCCTCATTCACTCAATAACATGGAATGACTTCTATGCAGTCCTTGTGAGTTATCCAACTTTGTGTTCTTTTAGAGTCGCAATGCTCCCAGGAACTTGTTAGCAATATGGATGGAATATCACCGTACCCTTCCCGATGCTTATCTTCACCATCACTTTCTGTTTGTTGAAGACTGACGTGAAATATTCATTTGGTGATTTGTTCACTTATTCCGACTCCAACATACTTTCACTCCTCCAGCACTGAGTTGTCTACATTCCTGCTTTCGTTGTAGTGCCCCTTTTGTTCTTAATGTATCTACAAGGTACTCTCTCCAGGCTGGCTCAGCAAAATCATCCCCTCTCCCCTACGATCATATAGCACTGCAGATTATCTAATTAATGTGCATATTGCTGCATATTCATCAAAGGCATGGTCTAATTTGCACTTTCTATACTTTCCTTATCGGCTCGATTTGTAACATCTCTGAACATGCAATGTTTTTAGATCTGGCCACTTGTCTTTCCCCCTCACAGAAACAATTTGAATTTTGAACCACTCAGCTTTAAATAACTCTGAAATGTCAGGCGTGAGTTACAGCTACTCCAGGTCTCTGCTGTTCCCAGGAACTGCCTGGCATAGTTCTCATCAGCATGCAACACACACAAAATGCTGGAGGAACTCAGGATCAATAGAAAATAGTAAACTCGCAACAGTTCTGGCTGAGACCCTTTAACAAGTCTGGAAAAAATAGATGCGAGGTCAGGATAAGAAGATGGTGGAAGGTGAGCATTAACTTGCTCTTAGTTAAGCAAATTCTCCCAGGGTTGTTTCCTCCTTTGAGGATGACTGTTATCAAAATGGTCTCCTACTTAAATTCTTCATTTACGAAGGTGATGGCCCAGTGCAAGGTCTCTTAATAGTCCTTAAAGCATCTCCCTTTACCAGCATCCCAAGGAGTAAACTGCCCACATCTTCTGTGTTTAAAACTTAACCTCAGACATCCCCAGCCCCCTACACCTTTCTCCAGTCAGCTGACAATAATGCGACCTTGTTTCAGCGATTTCCACTTTGGAAAAAATTCCCTGAATGTCCCCTTATTTGACGGTTCTTATCATTTTGTATACGTCCTTCAAGTCACCTCTTTTACTGCAGGTAGCCTCACAAGATATTTCCTGTGAAGTTCTATGTTCAAGGTAAACTTATTGTCAAAGTACAAATATTACCATATATATTTTGCTGCGGGCATGCACAATAAATGCATAGAAACATAAATAATCAATGAAAAACTGCACCCATCAAAAACTGGCAAAATACAAATGTAGAAAAAATCAACAAAGATAATTAATAGTGAAAGTGAACAAAAAGCAAAGCAAAATGATAATAAATGTGCAGTAAACATCCAGAACATGAGCTGTGGATTCCCTGAATGTGAGTTCGTTGTTGCTCTGAGTGACATTATCCCCTCTGCTTCCAAATCCTGATCATTGAGGGATAATTGCTATTCCTGGACCCGTTGCTGTGTGACATGAGGCTTCTGTAACTCCTGCTTGATGGCAGCATGATGATGGAATCCTTGATGATGGTTGCGGCTTTCCTGTAACAGGTCTCCTGACCAATGTGTTCAGTGGTGAAGATTCCACTATAGATCTAGAGAACATTATCAAAGTTTTAGATCACATGCTGAGTCTGCACAAACTTACATAGTATTGGTTGTAAATGCTGGGACATAATTCTATGGTGGCAACAAATTCCACACCTCGGAGCCTCTACACTAAGACAATCTCAGCCAATGTTGGGGAGATTACATTCACACACTACTCTGTTGCTTTTACTACTTTCCAGAACCTGCCTACATTCCTGTTCCTCTTTCTGCTGCTGTCATTTCAAAAATTTTTGTAAATTGAAGCGCACATCACTCAAGGTTCCCCTTTGTCAACTCTCTGTTACATTCTGAGAGATGTCCAGCGGGATTAATCGGATAAATAGTGTCCATGAATTGAAGTCTATTATGACGTTCATACAGTCCTCTATCGACATACAGTGCTGTGGTCGTTCTAGTGTTTAACGGTGGTGTACAGTGCTGGGTGTGTACAGGATCGTGTGTTTACTGCACAGTGTTTTATTGTTCTGTGTCCTGGTAGTGAAGGTCTAGATATTGTAAAGTTCACTGTCCCTGCAGACAAATGTTGACATTTCTGTCTCATAGGCAGGGCATGTTTATACCAGAGAAAGACCATTCCCTTCCCTTACATTCCTGCAGATGTTGCTAATATCTCTGTTCTTACTGTGCGGTGTCGGCAGTTTAAACATCATATTTAGTTGTAAGAGGTCCGTGTCTCCCTATGTACTAAATTCCCACAAAGGGCTTACCCATCAAAATGGTTTCAGAGGCCCTACAGCACTTCCTCTTTAGTATCAACTCATCAGAGAACATCACCATACTGATTTTCTCATCACGCTTTCCTCCTTGTCCTTTTCCTGTTATACGGGGATGTTTTTTCAGGACCCAAATGCAGGACGCAGACACTGTAGTGCTAGGAACAGGGGAGGACGAGGCACTGGAAACAAGGACCCTGGGGTAGAGTTTGAGCCCAAGACTGGACAAGGACCCAGAAACAGGGTCCTGACTGGGGTTTGGACCCCCAAACACAGGCGAGGACGTGACGAGGCTTAGCTAGAGACTTGGGGTCTTGAAGCTTGGCCAGAGACTTGGGGATGGGGTCGAGGCGTGGCTGGAGGCTTGATGCTCGGGTCTAGGCTTGGGTGGAGCTTGGAGGCAGATTAGGGACTGTACATAAACATAGAGCCGGGACTTCTCCTTCGACAAACCGGAACTCAACTTTCACTCCACACCAAGGTGGGGCAGGATCCACCGTCGGGTACCGGCATAACGGCCGGACTTACACGACGGAGGCAAAGATAACAAAAGACAGATTTCCCCCGCAGGGCAATGGCAGAGCGGCCTCACTTAACCCACGGAGTCGAGGACAAGGCAAAACAGATTCTCCCGCAGGGCAACGGCAGGACGGCCCGACTTCCCCCACAAGGCGAGGACAGGAAGAGACATACACCGAAGAAAGGCAGACAGTCCCATCTCTGCATCTGGGTTGCTCCGAGACGCAGTCACGGCCAGCAACCTTGGCTGGCTCTGCAAACAACCGCATCCCTACCTAGCTCGGAGTGGCTGACGGCCTCCCAGCTGTCCCGGGAAACGGCCGAATCCATACCGCAATGACAGCTCCGACTACTGGCCGCAAGGCTCAAAGAAGCAATGGTTCTCCAACGCGGCCTAAAGATAGCAAGTGACCATACCAGCCTTCCACCAGCCATTTGCTCTATGAGAAACTAGCCAGAGAAGCTTGACAAGACGACCCCCAACCATACTCAATCCCAGGGCCACGTATATTCCCAGTCAACAAGTAACCAATTCCTTTTCCAGCGGTCCCACTTATCCTGAAAGAGAGCCCAATGACCTGTGTTCCTGATGCCCTCCCTCCTGCACCAAATTGTTTGCCGCACGTTTATGTGTAGCAATTACCATATCTTACCTCGCAAGCATGTGGCACTTGAAGTAATCCTGCAATCATCAGCCGACAGTTCCTATTTCCTAACTTTCTGTCCTACTCCTTAAATTATCTCTGCAGGAACTTGTCTCAGTGTTGTTAGTTCTAATAAGGAGCATGACCTCTGGCTGTTCACGTTGCCCTTTCAGAATGGCCGGTACCTTCTCAGAGACATCCTTGGCTGTGGCATGATTGGGGTAACGCATCATCCTGCAATCTTACTCATTTACACACAAACTCCTGTCTGTGCTCCCACTGAAATGCTTGGTACATATGATTCATACCTTTCCATCCCGTGTATTTCTATTAGCCTGTGAAGTGAACACTGTTTGAAAATTCATTCATTTTATTCTTTGACTCAGCTCAGGCAATTTACTTATGCATTTGCAAACAAAGGAGACTGCACACGTGTTGAAAGTACTCAAATTGTTAGAACAGATAATTTTAATATAGAACAAAAATAACTAATGTCTACAGTAGCAGCTGTACATAATTCAAAATAATAATTATCATCCACTAAACAAGCCTATCTCTGTGAAAGAGTTGAAGCATAGATCCAGCACTGTCATACAGCTTATTTTCATTGTCTCTCTCTCCCCCACCGTCCTTCCCGTTCTCCCTTTCTCCCTCTCTCTGTAACTGTCTCAGTCTCTCCCTCTCCCTCCCCCCTCTTTCTCTCTCTCTCTCCCTTCTCCCTCATGATGTCTAAGCCGCTTCTCTATTTCGCTCTCTCTCTCTCATTCTACTTTCTGTGCCTCTCGCACACGCCCATTCCGTTGCGCTCACTCTGGCGCCATCTACCACATGTCCTATCTTTCGTGCGCTCTCCCTCACATGCTCTTCTTCGCACTCCCCCCCCCCCCACATCGTCTCCCTCGTGACACTGTAGCTTCATCTCCACGGCACCGTTCCCCTCGCGCCCTCTCCCTCACGTGCTCTCCCGCGCGCCCTTTCCTCCTGATGTCCCATTCGCTCTCTCCTTTGCGCCCTCAGCTCTCGCGCTGTCTACTGTTCGCGCTCAGTTTCTCTAACTCTCACAGAGAGACAAGTGAACGTAGCGGTACTTTGTCTTCAATTGTAAAACAGGAAAACTCTCTTACCGGAAGATAGTTCACGTTGGCAGTGAGCGGGAGAGCCCACGGGTAGAGAAGGAGGAGAAAACAGAGGGTGAAGGAAAGGACGGGTTTTGATGGAACAAGAGTGGTTGATGGAGCCGAACATATACTCCAAGATCAGGCGGTTTTGTCCGAACCGAGAAGCAGGGGAAACAGGTTCGCCTCACGCTTCAATTTAACAGGGTGGGACGTGAGGCGCAAAAGCGATTTCTCTGAGGTGGTGAGGTCAGTGATGCTGTCGTCACCGGCTGTAAACAGCTGTTCCGTAACTCCAAGGAAACGCATTTAAAATGGAAAAGAGTAAACATTTTACTGGATTCTGAAGAAGGGTCTAAGTCCGAAAAATCGACAGTTTACAATTTTCCTTAGATGCTTCCTGGCCTGCTGAGTTCCTCCAACATTTTGTGTGGGGGGGGGGGAGAAGAGTAAATGGTCGACGGTTCTGGCCGAGACCCCTCATCAGGTTCTGATTTTGTATGCTTTGTTTTGTATTTCGAGCGAATGCAGATTCTTTCATGTTTGGTTTGTAACCTTGCTCATCACATTGTTTCCATGTTGGGGGGGGGGTGTGGGGGTGGAAAGAATAGGGAGCATGAAAACAGCTGAATTGTAAAACTTTACATGATTTATTTCTAATGTTTCATGAGTGTAAAAATTCGATTCACTGGGTATTTCACCGCATTCTTTAGCTCCTCTCGGAATTTGCTCTGAGTCAGGGCGTAAATACACGTGTTGGTGCAGGAACTGAGAATCTGCAGCATTGCCGATGTGCGTACTGCGATGTAACGGGGATCCGTGACAGAAAAAACAAAACTCATTGCAATCCGTCTGTAGATAGAAAATACCACGTATGTTCCCCACAACAATATGAAACTAGCGGTTATACTGAAGAGCAAAACGATGGATTTGCGTCGGTTCTCCATCTCCCGGTCCTTGTCATTCTCGCCACTCTTTTGTCCCCGAAGCCCCCTGCGAGCTCGACTGGCCACTAGAATCCGCCTGACAGTCAGAGTATTAAAAAGCAAAATCAGAAAGAATGGGAGACAAGGGGTTAAAATGCGGTCAAACATGTCGAATGCCGCCCATGAGGAAGAGGTTTTGTAGCTCTCAGTGTAAACACAATCCCAGGGAACACCATCAATTATTTCTGCAGGACCGCACACAAAGCCCCAGGGGAGAGTCACCAAACAGGGCAGCACACTCATTGTCACGATAACCACAGCCGCCGTTCTCTCGGTGCAATATTTTGTTTTCAGCTTCTCACAGCAAATAGCCACAAATCGATCGACAGTGAAAGCGACCGTCAGCCAGACTGACACCGCAGTACTCGCAACAATCAACCATAGACCGAATCTGCACACAGGAGTGATTCGCAGGAATGATCGGGGAAAATAAAGCAGAGCAGTCCACGCCAGGAGCGGATTCGAGATAACGACCAGGAGATCGGCCGCTGCCATTCCCACCAGGTAGCGAGTGACACATTTGGAGAGACCGCACTTTCCCCGAGACAGGATCACAATCGCCACAAAGTTCCCTGGAAGAGACACAGGTAACAGAAAGTTGAGAAAATACTGAGCAGAAGCGAATGAAGCAGTTTGAAGGGGATCCTGTAATATTTCTACATTATTGTTTTATTTAGCGGTTGAAGAGTCGAGCGAGGCGCAGAGCTGGCGGAGACAGAGAAGGAGTTTGCACAGTAAAATAAAGTCAATGTGATCTCAATAGAGATTACTTACTGATGAGCAAAACATGAAGTGGCAGTGGAAAGCTAAAACTGGGTAACTACCTCATTCGAGTCAATACTGGATGAAAAATTTCATACCGGCGCCTTCAGCGTCTCGTCCGGATGAAATGAATAAATCCGGATGCTGATAGCGGGATTCTTCCATTAGACGATCATTAACTTCAGTAACAGAACAGCCGAAGGACGGAAAAAAAATAAACAGATAATGATGGAAACATTCACCCAGGAAAAACAGAATATGCTGGAAAACAGTGAAAGTATCTCTCCTCAGAACTGTTCTCAGAGAGACCCCTGACACGAGTGTTAACTGGTTTCTCTTTCCATACAAGCTGCTTGGGTCTCAGTGTCTCCCGCATTCCCCGAGTTTGTTTCCTTTTCCAGCATTTGTCACTTCACTGACTTGACAACAGAACATTGACTGATTCCAACAGATACAGCGCAGTCTGACACAACCTCACAGACAGACATGACGCCTCCCACTACATGCCTCACAGAGAAGCAGGGGAGAGGGATTCAAACTCGGTGCTGTAGTCAGATGTCTGTAACGGTGCCAGATGTGGATATAATATAAAACGTTTCACTGCACGTCGGTTGTGTTAATTGATTCAGCATCGACTTCATTGTGTTGTCCATCATCTGCTTTATATTCCGTCATATCGCAGACATTTACTAAAAATCCACAACAGTTTCGTGTTACAACACGAAACTCCTCACATTTGCTAAGGTTTTACTGGAGTCGATGTTTGATTGATGCTGAAAAGTAGACAACCACTCTCACTCAAATACAAGTGATCAATTGTCATAAGCTCCGCGGGCTGTATATACACAATATTTGCAAATACAGTGCAGCTGCTACAAAACCAAAAGCAGAGAGCCAAACATCTCATTACTAACCACCAACCGCTGGAAGAACGCTGCCTGATCCGTTCAGTCCCACAGAAAGTGGCGGATTCGCTGAATTCCTGCAGCGGGTTGTTTTTAGATAGTAATCCCAGCATCTATATTCCCGGTGTTTTCACTCCATTCCTGAAATGCGGAATACTGGGACTGGAATGTGAGAGTTTAAACAAGCGGCAGAATCAATCAAAACATTGGGATTTTAACTTCAACATCACCCACGGCAGCTGACACTGAGGCTTACCGGGAATTCCAAAGGCTGCAATAAAAGGATAGTAAACGGCTTCTACCCGCCAGATGACCGGATACACCATTTCAGTGAGAATCTGTGATTTCTGTTGCTCCTGTATTCACAGCTGATGTATTCAGACAGCTGATGCATTCCAAGTGGCCCTGATTTATACAGAGGATCTGTCTCCAGAGATATGGTTATACACCTCACTAACTTTCTTACTTACAGTTGCTTGAACAAACAAATTCAATAGCATTTTCTCTATTGTAAATATTCGTGCGATTGGAGACAAATACGTGGATCAAAATTCTTTGGCATTACCTCAGCAGTGTCTCTGGTGGAAATAGGCTGGTTGATTTACTTACAAAGACTGAGTTTTGTCACGAAGCAGCTACACAAACATATTTCATTTTTGTTGTTTGTTAATTATTCATCTCTGAACGGAGACCAGCGACACTGACCGATCTCTACCTGTGTCCTTGCAGTTTCCCATTTTGACCAGTCCTTCAGTCCTTCACTTCTTCCTGGTGACACACACACACACACACACACACACACACACACACACACACACACACACACACACACACACACACACACACACACACACACACACACACACGCACGCACACACGCACACACGCGCGCACACCCCCCCCCGCACACACACACACACACACACACAATTGCACGAAGAAATTTCTATGCTATAGTGACTGTCCTGTTGCACATGCTCTATTATAAATTATTATAAATTGCACATTGCACATTTAGACAGAGATATAACATAAAGATTTTTACTTCTCATGTATATGAAGGATGTAAGTGATGAAGTCAATACAATCAAAAACACACAAATACAGATTCGAACAGAGATACAATGGAAAACAGCGTGATCAGGATGGTAACGGTAAAATAAGCACGTTGCTCATGTGCAAACACGAGAAAATCTGAAGATGTTGGCAATCCAGGGCAACACAAGGAAATCTGCTGAGTTCCTCCAATATCTTGGGCGTCAGTTGCTGATGTAACAGTTTTAATGGGTATCTCAAATCCGTCAAAGGTCAAAGGAAATCGAGAATAAATATTTCAATCTGCAAAGGAATGGTCAGACGGTTAAATGATACAAAAAACATTGGAAACTGCCAAATGAATAGGCTCATGGAGGGTGGAAATGAACAAAATAAAGACAAGCGTGAGGTAATTTGGAGAGAGTGTGTGTGTGTGTGAGAGAGAGAGAGAGAGAGAGAGAGAGAGAGAGAGAGAGAGAGAGAGAGAGAGAGAGAGAGAGAGAGAGAGAGAGAGAGAGAGAGAGAGAGAGATGTACAGAATAGATGCATAGTTTGCAAGATTGTGATGTTTTTTCCTGTATCTCGCAGTCTCTGGTACAGAGGGAAAGTGTAGGGTTCACTCTGTACTTGTCAGTCTATGACACAGTGTGATACTGCACAGGACCGAAAGACTTGCAGTAGGTTGTAAATCTTGTCAGCTCTACCTTGGGTACTAGCCTACAAAGTACCCAGGACATCTTTAGGGAGTGGTGTTTCAGAAAGGCAACGTCCATTATTCGGGACCTCCAGCACCCAGGGCATGCACCTTTCTCACTGTTACCATCAGGTAGGAGGGACAGAACTCCGAAGTCACACATTCAGTGACTGAGGGGACAGCTTCTTCCCCTCTGCCTTTGGGCAATACCTCACTAAAATGAATTTACAAAGGCTAAGTCCTTGGCAAGTAGATTTAAGGGAAATTCCAAGGCACTCTATACACATATCAACGAAAGACTATAACTGGGGAGAGGGCTGGACCCCTCAAGGATAAAGGGGAACATTTGCTTGGATCCGGAGAATATGAGTGAAATACACAAAAAAAAAACTTTATTTCAGTGTTTATCAGAGGGAAAAGATGTGGACTAGTAGACAGTGCAGCATGTATAAATATGTTAGGAAGCTTGGAGGTCAAGGAGGAGGAAATATTGGGTCTCCTAATGTGTTCTGTTAATAACATCCTGGTGCCTGATGGGGTTTACACCAGGTTTTTGAGTGAAGCAGAGACGAGATTGCTGGGGTTTTCACCAGCAGCTTCATATCTTTCCTAGGCACAGACAAGTACCAAGAGGACGGGTGAGTGACGAATGTTAGACCTGTATGTAAGACGGGAACAAGGGAAAATCTAGAGAACTGTAGACAGGTAGGTCTCACGTCAGTTGTACAAAAATTGCTGGGGAAACTTCTTCAAGATTGGATATATGAGCCAGGGCCTAATCAATGGGAGCCATCACGTCTTCGTGTGGGGCACGTCCTATCTTCACAAATTGATTGAGTTCTCTGACAAAGTGACGAAAGACTTAGATGAAGGACTCTGATCAATGATACCTGCCGAAACGTCGACAGTTTGCTCTTTTCCGTAGATGCTGTCTGATCTGCTGGGTTCCTCTTGCACTTTGAGTGAGGAAAAGGGTAAATAGCTGAACTTTCCGGCCAAGACCCTTCACCGGGATCTGATTTTGTGTGTATTGTTTTGTACTTTAAACATCTGCCGATATCTCCTGTTTGTTCTGTCAGTCTGTTCATCACATTGTTTCCATTTTCCCACAAGTAGGCGGATAGAATAGGGAGCATGAAGGTAGCTGAATTGTAATACTTTACAGCACTTATTTCTCACGTTTTATGAGTTTTAAAATCTGATTCAGTGGGTATTTCACCGCATTCTTAATTCCACGCGGAGTTTGCTCTGAATCAGGGAGTAAATACACGCGTTGGTGCAGGAACTGAGAATCTGTAGCATTGCCGCTGAGTGTTCTGTGATGTAACGTGGATCCGTGACAAAATAAACAAGACTCATTGAAATCCGTTGATAGATATTAAATACAAGCAAAGTTACCCACAACAATATGAAACTAGCGGTTATGCTGAAGAGCAAAACGATGGATTGCGTCGGTTCTCCATCTCCCGGTCCTTGTCATTCTCTCCACCCTTTTGTCCCCGGAGACCCCTGCTAGCAAGACTGTCCGCTAGAATCCGTCAAAACATTGAACAACTTAATCAGAAAGAATGCTACAAAAGTGGTTTAAATGCGGTGAAACATCTCAAATGACGCCCACGAGGAAGATGTTTGTAGCTCGGTGTATAAACACAATGCCAAGTATCATTCTCAATTATTTCTCTAGGCTTGTATACAAAGCCCCAGGGGACAGTCTCCAAACAGGCCAGCACACTCACTGGCCCGATAAACACAAACGCCGTTCTCTCGGTGAATATTTTGTTTTCAGCTTCTCACAGCAAATAAACACAAATCGATCGATGGTGAAAGCGACAGTCAGCCAAACTGAGGACCCAGTGATCGCAGAAATCAACCATTGACCGAGTCTGCACACTGGAGTGATTCGCAAAAATGTTCGGAGAAAATAAATCCCAGCAGTCCATCACAGAAGCGGATTGGAGATAATGACCAGGAGATGCCATTCCCATCAGGTAGGGAGTGACAGATTTGGAGAGATCGCACTTTCGCCTGGGCAGGATCAGGAGCCAAGTTCCCTGGAAGAGAGAAAGGAAACAGCAAGTTGATAAAATACTGAGCAGAAGCCAATGCAGCAGTCTGAGGGGTTCCTGTAATATTTCCACTTTATTGTTGCAGAGCTGGCGGAGACACAGGCGTTTACACAGTAAAATAAAGTCAATATTATCTGAATACTGATTCCTTACTGATGACCGAAATGAGAGGTGGCAGTGGAAAGCTAAATCTGGGTAACACCCTCCTCAGAGTCAATACTGGATTGTCCCCGCAGTTCACCATTTTGAACTGTCCTTCAGTCCCTCAGTTTCTTCCCGGTGGCACTCACATTCAGACCTACAAACACACACACACACACACACACACACACACAAACACACACACACACACACACTCAAACACACACACACACACACACACACACACACACACACACACACACACACACACACACACACACACACACACACTTGCACAAATGTATTACTATGCTATAGTGACTGTCCTGTTATACATGCTATTTATTATATGTTACTATAAATTGCACATTGCACATTTAGACAGAGACAAAATGTAAATATTGTTACTTCTCATGTATATGAAGGGTGCAAGTAATGAAGTCAATAAAATTCGAAATACACAAGCACACATTCGAACAAAGATACAATAGAGAGACCGAGATCAGGATTGTAACGGTAAAATAAGCACGTTGCTAATGTACAAACACGAGAAAATTAGAAGATGTTTGCAATCCAGGGCAACACAAGGAACTCTGCTGTGTTCCTCCAGCATTGCGTTTGTGAAGTTGCTGATGTAACAGTCTTTAATGGGTAACTCAAATTTGTGAAAGGACAAAATAAATCGAGAATAAATATTTCAATCTGCAAAGGAATGGGCAGACAGTTAAATAATAAAAAAAAATACTATAAATTGGCAGATAAATGTGTGCATGACGGCTGGAAATGATGGAGAGAAAGACAAGCGTCAGGTAAATTGTTAGAAGTAAGACACAGAGAGTGAGAGAGAGAGAGAGGGAGGGAGGGAGAGAGGGAGGGAGGGAGGGAGGGAGGGAGGGAGAGAGACAAAGATATGCAAACAAACAGATAGATCAAGCAGGCAAAAACAGATGCAAAGATTGCCGGATTGTGGTGTTCCTCGTGTATTTAAAAGTCTCTGGTACAGTGGGAAAGTGTGGGGCTTATTCTGTACCTGTCAGTCTATGATACAGTGTGATACTGCACAGGATCGAAAGAAGTGCAGAAGGTTGTAAATTCTCTCAGCTCTATCTTGTGTACCAGCCTGCAAAGTACCAAGGACATCTTTAGAAAGCGGTGTCTCAGAAAGGCAGCGTCCATTATTAAGGACCTCCAGAACACAGGGCATGCCCCTTTCTCAGTGTTCCCATCAGGTAGGAGGTACAGAAGCCTGAGGTCACAGATTCAGTGATTGAGGGGCAGCTTCTTCCCCTCTGCCATTCGATTCCTAAACGGACACTAAATCTTTAGATAATACCTCACTTTGTTCATATGCGGTATTTCAGATTTTATACTTTTTAAAAAATCATTCAATATACTTTACTGTAATTGATTTAAATTTTGATATAGTATCATTATTTTTATATTTAGTATTATTATTATTATTATTATTATTATTATTATTATTATTATTATTATGATCATCATCATCATCATCATCATCTCTCTTCCTGATTATCTATTGCATTGAACTGCTGCTACTAAGTTAACGAATTTAATGTCACATGCCGGTGAAAATAACCCTGATTCCGATTCTGATTCTGAGAGCGTGGAGTTCACTCTGTACCTGTCAGTCTCCGATACAGTGTGAGAGTGGGTTCATTCTGTAACGGTCAGTCTATGCTTCTGTGTGAGAGTGTTGAGTTCATTGTGTAGCTGTGAAATCAGTCTGTAAAGAATTGCTTTTTGATGTTAGTCCGAAATCTCCCTTTAACCAGTGTCCACGTTTCCTTGTTCATGTATTAATCCTACTTACTTCTACTCTTAACGATTCTAAACACTTCTATCATATCTCCTCTTATTATATGTCAACTTAGACCAAATAGATTTAATTCCCTCAATCTTTCTGCATAGCTCACACACTGCAGTCCTGCAATGAGAGTAGTCGCCCTTCTCTGATCTCTTTCCACTGCCTTCATAACCCTTACAATTTATGGAGATCAGAATTGTACACAGTCCTCAAGGCGCGACCTCACATGTGCCTGAAACAGCTTAAGGAGACGTCTCTAGCTCTGAACTCCTCTGAGCGCGTTACAGATCCCAACATTATATTAACCTTCCTAATTTCTTCAGTGCATTGCCGAGATGTTGATAGTGATGTCTTCCAGGAGGCTCAAATCCTTCTCATACAATGCACTTTCTTACTGAAGACCCCCAATATATCTGCTTATATCTGATACTTCGGCTTCCTATATGTATTATTTTATATTTACTTTCATTAAATTTCACCTGTCATTACCTGCCCACATCGGGACTTTTTTAGAACTACCTGTATTTTTTGTGCGGACTAAATGTTATTAGCCCATCTTTCTAATTTTGTGTCACCTGTAAACTTAAATAATTTATTAGTTCTGTGCTTATCCAGATCATTAATGTAAATTAAAGCAGCAGCAGCCGCAAAACTGATTCTTGTGGAACCCCACTTTAACATCTTCTCCGTGTGAAAATGATCCTCTCACCATAACTCTTTCCTTCCGTATAAGAAGACCGTGAAATATATGGTATAGGAGCAGAACTAGGCCATTTGGCCCAACGAGTCTGCTCCAGCATTCAATTATGACTGAGCTTTTGTTTATCCTCCTCAAACGCATTTCCAGGTATTTTCCCCATCAGATTGATAGCATGTTAAATCAACAACCTATCCATCTCTGCCTTAAATGCGCCCAACGACCAGGCCTTCACAGCTGCACGTGGCGCAAAATTCCACAAATTCACAACCCTCTTGCTAAGAAAATTTCTTCGCATTTCTGTTTTGCATTGTCATCACTCTAACCCGAGTCTGTGCTCTCTTGTCCTGGACTCTCGAACCTTGGGAAACACCAATTCCACATCAATTCTGCATCGGCCTTCCAACATTCGAATGGGTTCAATGAGAACGTCCCTCATCTTTCCACATTCCAGTGAATACAGACCCAGAGTAATCAAATGTTCTTCGTATGGTAACCCTTTCATTCCTGGAATCATCCTTGTGGACCTCCTCTGGACCCTCTCGAATGCCAGCACATCGCTTCTGACATGAGTAGCACAGAACTGTACATAATACTCAAGGTGAGGCCTCAGCATCACATCCCTGTTCTAATATTCTAGACCTCTGAAATGAATGCTTACATTGCATTTTTCTTCCTCACCACCAGGTCAACCACCAAGTTAACCTTTAGTGTGTTGCGCACAATGACTTCAAAGTCAATTTGCCTCTCAGATGTTGGATCTTCCACCTTTTAGAAAATAGTCTGCACATCACTCACGACCAGCAAATGCACGACAATGCATTATCCAAAATTATATTTCATTTGTCACTTCCTTGCCCTTCCTCGTAATCTGTCCAAGTGCTTCTGCATCCTACCTGTTTCCTCAACACTAACTGCCCCTCCACCAAGCTTCATATCATCCGCAAACTTGGCAACAAATACATCTATTTCATTATCTAAATCATTTGCATACAGCAAAAAGTAATGGTCCCAAAACCAATCCCTGTAGAACACCACTAGTCACTGGCAGTCATCCGGACAAGGATCCTTTTATTCCCACTTGCTGCATCCCTGTTCTGATCAGATGCTTCTCCAACTTGGTGTTCATTGTTGTTTCTCCTATCTTACCCACGATACCTGCTAAGCTTACAGGTACGTAGTTAAAAGGGTTAGTGCTTTCACCCCTCTTATATACCAGGAAAATGTTAGCCCATTTCAAGACCTTAAAAACTTCATCATTCTTCACGGAGTTTTCAAAAATTTCTTGTGATGTGCTTGTATTTTTAACCATAAACTTCTTTAAGCACCCTTGCGTATATGTTGTCGAAAACTGAGATTTATTAACTTTCAACCTTTTCAGCCGAAGCAGGACCTTACTAACTATGATCTTAGAATCAGCTTAAGCAACTTTGTTTTTAACATCTTTGCAGGTGAACACTTTAGTAAAATAAGAGTATCGGTTATGTCCTCCTCTGCATAATTTAACACGCCACTATTATTCCTAACTCACATAGCATTTATTTTATGACTGAAGTATTGACAGATTCAGTTGGTCAATCTTAGTATTATCAGCAAAATCCTTATTAACCTCTGTTTGGCAAACTATTCTTCACAACAGCTATCATATTTTCATATGCTCTATGGTTAAAATGCATTACTACTTATTTTCTGTGTTCCTTACTTAGCTGGCTTTTCTTCAATATATTTTATATATCTTTGTTCACCCATGTAGTTGATCTATTGTTCTTGTTGTTTTCTTTAATTTGGATCGCCTGACCATGTGTATGAATATTTCCTGTATTACCTATTTAAATCGATGCCATTGTCTATCAGCTGACACAAAGTCAAGCAGTCTCTTCCAGTTTTCCTTCTGAGGTCTTTGTGACATATACACAAACATTGCCTTTGCGAAATTCAATCTAAGGGCTTTCGTTTTTACGAATCTACTCCCTCAAAGTTCTTTGAGATTAACAATGTTGAAAACGGCCAGTGAGTGAGTGGGCCAGTGAAGGAATGGTGATTTGAGGCTTTGACTCGAGAGGCTTCGACGAGAAGAGGCGGAGGACGAGTTTGTTCCCAGTTAGTCTTTACAATGCCTCCTGAGACGGTGATGTGCCTCTCCTGTGAGATGTGGCAGTCTTGGGGGAACTCCCCTCTCCCACAGAGTCACATCTGTCAGGAGTGCATGCGGCTAGGCGATCTGGAAGAGCGTGTGAGGAATCTGGAGCAGCAGCTGGATGACCTTCGACTTATAAGAGAAAATGAGGCAGTCATAGATGAGAGATACAGGGAGGTAGTCACACCTAGGCTGTCGGAAACAGGTCGATGGATGACAGTCAGAGAGGGAAAGCAAAGGTGAGTAGACAGGTAGTGCAGAGCACCCCTGTAGCTATACACCTGAATAATAAGTTTACCGTCCTGGATACTGTTGGCGAGGAGGACCGACCACGTGTGAGCCACGGTGGCAGGGCCTCTGGCACTGAGTCTGACCCTGTGGTACAGAAGGATGGGATAGAGAAGAGGAGAGCTGTCGTCATTGGAGACTATATAGTCAGGAGAGCAGACAGGAGATTTTGTGGACGTAAGAAGGACAACAACATGGTTTATTGCCTCCCGGGTGCCAGGGTCCGGGATGTCTCTGACACGGTGTATGACATCCTGGTACGAGAGGGACAGCAACCAGAAGTCGTGATACATGATGGTATCAACGACATAGGCAGGAAGAGGGATGATGTCCTGAAGTGAGAGTTTCGGGAACTAGACAGAAATCTGAAGAACAGGATCTCAAGGGAGGCTTTCTCGGTATTGATAGTGATGGTAAGAATTGGAGGAGATTGCAGTAGAATGCGTGTCTGTGGAGTTGGTGAAGGAGGTAGGGCTTTAGATTTTTGGATCATTAAGATCTCTTCTGGGGAAGGTGGGATCTGTACAGATTGGATGGGTTGCACCTGAACTCGAGGGCAAGCCATATCCTTACAGGTAGGTTTGCTAGCATGGTTCGGGAGGATTTACATTAATTTGCAAGGGGGATGGGACCCGGAGCGATAGAGCAGTGAAAGAAGTGCATGGAGTAAATCCAGATCTAACATATAGAGAGGCTTTGAGGAAAGAGAAACAGAATAAAGCGTGCAAAGGTAGTAAGGTAGAAGGGCTAAAGTGTGCGTACCTCAATGCAAGAAGCATCAAGAACAAAGGTGATGAACTGAGAGTTTGGATACATACATGGAATTATGATGTAGTGGCCATTACAGAGACTTGGCTGGCACCAGGACAGGAATGGATTCTCAATATTCCTGGATTTCAGTGCTTTAAAAGGTATAGAGAGGGGGAAAAGTGGGAGGGGTGGCATTACTGGTCAGGGCTATTATTACAGCTACAGACAGAGTGGGTAATGTAGCAGGATCCACTTCTGAGTCAGTATGGGTGGAAGTTAGGAACAGGAAGGGTGCATTTACTCTACTGGGGGTATTCTATAGGTCCCCTGGTAGCAGCAGAGATACCGAGGAGCAAATTGGGAGGCAGAGTTTGGAAAGGTACAACAATAACAGAGATATTATCATGGGTGAACTTAACTTCCCTAATATTGATTGGCACTTGGTTAGTTCCAAGGGTTTAGATGGGGCAGAGTTTGTTAAGTGTGTCCAGGAAACATTCCTGTCACAATATGTCGACAGGCCGACTAGGGGAAATGCCATGCCATATCATGTATTAGGTAACGAACCAGGGCAGGTCACAGATTTTTCAGTGGGTGAGCATCTGAGGGACAGCGATTACCGCTGTCTGGCCTTTAGCATGATCATGGAAAAGGATAGAATAAGAGAGGACAGGAATTTTTTTAATTGGGGAAGGGCGAATTATGAGCCTATAAGGCTCGAAAGTGTGAGTGAGTATTGGGTTGATGCTTTTGATGGAAATGTACAATGGACATGTAGTCGATGTTTAAGGATCTCTTGCAGGATGTTAGGGATAAATTTGTCCCGGTGAGGAAGTTAAAGAATGGTAGGGTGAAGGAACCATGGGTGACAAGTGAGGTGGAAAATCTAGTCAGGTGGAAGAAGGCAGCATACGTGAGGTTTAGGAAACAAGGGTCAGATGGGTCTATTGAGGAATATAGGGTAGCAAGAAAGGAGCTTAAGAAGGGGCTGAGAAGAGCAAGAAGGGGGCATGAGAACGCATTGGCGAGTAGGGTAAAGGAAAACCCCATGGCATTCTTCAATTATGTGAAGAACAAAAGGATGACAGGAGTGAACGTAGGACCGATTGCAATTTAAACTGGGAAGATGTGCCTGGAGGCTGTGGAAGTGGGCGAGGTCCTCAATGAATACTTCTCTTCGGTATTCATCAATGAGAGGGAACTTGATGACGGTGAGGACAATATGAAGAAGGTTGTTCTGGAGCATGTTGATATAAAGGGAGAGGAGGTGTTGGAGTTATTAAAATACATTAGGACGGTTAAGCCCCGGGGCCTGACGGAATATTTCCCAGGGTGCGCCACGAGGCGAGGGAAGAGATTGCTGAACCTCTGGCTAAGATATTTACGTCGTCGTTATCCAGGGGAATGGTACCGGAGGATTGGAGACAGGCGAATGTTGTCCCCTTGTTCAAGAAAGTTAGTAGGTATAGTCCGCGTAATTATAGACCAGTGAGCCTTACGTCTATTGTGGGAAAACTGTTCGAAGTAGGATCTATGGGCATTTACAGATTCATGGTCTGATTAGGATCTGTCAGCATGGCTTTATGAAGGGCAGAACGTGTCTAACCAGCCTGATAGAGTTCTTTGAGGAGGTGTCCAGGCATATAGATGAGGGTAGTGCAGTGGGTGGATTTTAGTTAGGCATTTGACAAAGGTCCACACGGTATGCTTATTCAGGAAGTCAGAAGGCATGGGAGCCAGGCAGGTTTGGCCAAGTGAATTCAGACTTGTCTTGCCTGCAGAAAGCAGAGGGTCTTGGTGGAGGGAGTACATTCAGATCGGAGGGTTGTGACTAGTGGTGTCCCACAAGGATCTGTTCTAGGACCTCTACTTTTCGTGATTTTTATTAACGACCTAGATGTGGGGGTAGAAGGGTGGGTTGGCAAGATTGCAGACGACACAAAGGGCAGTGGTGTTCTACATAGTGTAGAGGATTGTCGAAGATTGCAGAGAGACATTGAAAAGATGCAGAAGTGGGCTGAGAAGGGTCAGATGGAGTTCAACCCGGAGAAGTGTGAGGTGGTACACTTTGGAAGGACAGAGGCCAAGGCAGAGTATAAAATAAATGGCAGGATACCTGGTAGTGTGGAGGAGCAGAGGGATCTGGGTGTACATGTCCACAGATCCCTGAAAGTTGCCTCACAGGTAGATAGGGTAGTTAAGAAATCTTATGGGGTGTTAGCTTTCATAAGTCGAGAGATAGTGTTTAAGAGAGGCGATGTAATGATGCAACTCAATAAAACTCTGGTTAGACCACACTTGGAGTACTGTGTCCAGTTCTGGTCGCCTCACTATAGGAAGGATGTGGAAGCATTGGAAAGGGTACAGAGGAGACTTACCAGGATGCTGCCTGGTTTAGACACTATGGATTGCGATCAGAGATTAAGAGAGCTGGAGCTTTATCTTTGGAGAGAAGGAGGATGAGAGGAGACATGATAGAGGTGTACAAGATATTAAGAGGAGTAGACAGAGTGGACAGTCTGCGCCTCTTCCGCAGAGCACCACTGCTCAGTACAAGAGGACATGGCTTTAAGTTAAGGGGAGGGAAGATCAAGAGGGATATTAGAGGAAGGTTTTTCAATCCGAGACTGGTTGGTGCGTGGAATGCACTGCCTGAGTCAGTGGTGAAGGCAGTACTCCAGAGAAGTTTAAGAGACTACTAGACAGGTATATGGAAGAATTTAAGGTGGGGTGTTATATGGGAAGCAGGGTTTGATGTTCGGCACATCATTGTGGGCCGAAGGGCCTGTAATGTGCTGTAGTATTCTATGTTCTATAACGTTATGATCACTTGTTCCTGAAGGCTCAGCAACTTTCATACTCAGAATTGTCCCTTGAATGTTACAGAATATCATATAGACACTTTGTTGTTGTTACTAGCATACTGTGTCAAAAAAGAAACTAGTGTATTTTGGTAGTACAGGTTAAAACACTAATGAAATGCTGAAGAAAGCATAACAGCTGCAGATAAATGTATATCATAAGGTTCAAGATCATTATGCGGCAGATTGTGAGGCCAGTAATTCATCATATAGTGCTAGTCTCATAACAATGCGATAAATGTTGTCATTAAGCCCGGTGCTATGTGCTTTCAGGGTGATTTCTTAGTGATTCCTATGTCTTTGCAATGTACTTCAGACCATGGCCATGAACTCGGGCTCCCTCTGGGAATGATTAACTGTCATGGATATGGCCCTGACCCCGACCATGGTAACTCCCCTGTCTCACATCGTCTCTTTTCTTCGGTTACTCATGTACACAAATGAAAATATCTTACAGCCAGTGAACGCACTATTCAGCTCACCTTTGGTCTTTGGAAGAAAGCCAGTGCGGTCACCTTCTATTTACACCAGCCAAGACTTGGCCTATGGGCCTGATGTCTGTGATCCTCAATTTCTAGGGTGTTGCAGTTTTTAAGCGAGGTTCGCAGACTGTCAATCTGAGTCCACGAACACTTCTTGGAAACTTTTGCCTGCACCTGGTTCTACGAATTTCAAAACGAGATGAGGAAACCCTGTGGCAGTGAAGGTAAATTCAGAGTGTGATAGTGACAGTTTACTCACTGGTTATTAGAGACAGGCTGGTGATACTGTGGTCACAAGAAAGACACAAGGATGCCTCACGGGTGCTAGCGTCCAGGCTGTCTAGGAGCAGCTACAGAATATTGTCAAGGGGAAGAGTGAAAATCCGGAGATCATGATGAAAATTGGCACCAATGTCATTGTCACAATATGAGATAAGATCCTTAACACTGAGGGTATAGAGTGAGGAAAACGATCCCTTTCCTTCTGTCACCCATGTACACATCGGACTGCATTTTGTGGCCAATGAACTCACCATCCAAATTGCCTTTGGTCACTGAAAGGAAAAGGTGTAGCCAAAAATAAGATATAATTCCAGTTCCAGTCAGAGCTCCTCCCAGATCCAAGACAGGACACAATGTCAGTACCGCAATTTGTAAGTACAATCACGTTTCCAGTAATTTTTTTTTCTGGACAGCCACAATTTGACAACTCCACTGCTCCTGGGAACACTGAGAGTGGCTCCTGGAATTAGGCACCAGCTCTAGCTGCTACTCATCCTAGACCAAACTTGGACGCAGACTCTCCTGGTCATATCTGTCATGGATATAGACCTCACCCTATCTGCGGTAGCTCCCCTGCCTCATATCTCCTCTTTCCTCCTGTCTCCCCTGGACGCGGAAGACTATTTCACGGCCAGCGAATGCACCATACAGCTCGCCTTTGGTCACTTACTATTTGGCCGTCAG
Source organism: Hemitrygon akajei (assembly GCF_048418815.1). Taxonomy (NCBI): domain Eukaryota; kingdom Metazoa; phylum Chordata; class Chondrichthyes; order Myliobatiformes; family Dasyatidae; genus Hemitrygon; species Hemitrygon akajei. The sequence goes on along the minus strand of NC_133151.1, from coordinate 36,093,616 downwards.
ACCGGGTCCACAAACACTTTTGGTAACTTTTTCCTGCACCTGATTCCATTAATTTATTTAAGTTCAAAATGAGATGAAGAAACCCTGCTGGTTCCCCTGTAGCAGGGAATGATAAACTCAGGCAGTGCATGAGTGATAAGGGACATGATAGTTAGGGGTTCAAAAAGGAGACTGTGACCGTAAATGTTGCCACAGTCAACAGATGCTGTGTTGCCTCTCGGGTGCTTGGGTGCATATGCATCAGAGCGTCTGTAGAATATTCTCAAGTGGAAGATTGAACATAAAGAGGTCATTGTGCATATTTGCACCAATGCCATTGTCAAAAATGTGGAACAGGTTCTACAGAGGAGTATATAGAGTTAGGATATAGGATGAAGAGAATGACCCCCAAGGAAGAAATTTATGGATTACTCCCTGTGCCATGGGCTTGTGCATGTAGGAATAGAATGATAGCAGAAATAAATGAGTGACAGAAAAGATGTGCAGGGGGCAGGGTTTCAAGTTTGGATCATTGGAATCTTTTTCTGGGGAAGGGGTGACCTTTTGAAGAAGGACCTTTGCACCTGAACTGGAGGGGAAGTAACATGGTGGCCGGGAGGTTTGCTAATGTTACTCAGTAGGGTTTAAACTCGTTTTGCAGGGGGCGGGGAATTGGAACGCCAGGTCAGTAAGTGAAGGATTAGACACGACGGTAGATATCAGTGAAAGTATGAACGGCAAAATCACATTATATGGTATGTTGAGACAAATAGTTTTAATGGTATATATCTGCTGTCAGGGACATTATGGGTAAAAGTGATGAACACAGAAATTGGATCAGAACATGGAACTGTAATGTTGTGTCCATTACAGAGACTTGGTTGAGAAGTGGGTAGGGACGCATGTTTAATCTACAAGTTTTTTTGAAGGTTTTGAAAAGCTAGAGAAAGAGGTAAAAGAGGTGTGAGTTAGACTACTAACTAGGGATAATTTCACAGCTACACACAGGGGAGACAGAGTGGAGGGTTCAGACACTGAGTCCATTTGAAGAGCACTGATGAACAGGAATGGTGCTATCAAACGAATGTGATTGTACTATTACCATGGCGTTGGGTAATGAGTCTATTCAGGTAACTGCCCACTCAGTGAGTGAGCAGCAAGGTGACGGAGTCCACAAATCCCTCACATCCAATATAGCTACAGATAAGGATGCGATATTTTTAAACAGGAGAAGGGCAAATTAGGAGGGGATTAGGCAGGAACTAAGAAGGGTTAAATAGAAATAACATTTATTCTTGTAAATCCACATTAGACATTTGGAGAGTGTTTCAAGCTTAATTGCACAGAGTACAGGAAATGTATCTTCCTGTTAGAACGAAGGACAGCGATGGAAATAGAGGAGAAACTTGGATGCCCGCATAAGTGAAGAACATAGTCAAGATAAAAAAGGAAAAGTACGTCAAGTTTTGGAAGTTAAGATCAGATGGAGTAGTTGAAGGTTATACAGAATCAAGAAAAATAACTAAAAATGGAATTTATGAATGCCAAGAGGGGCCGTGAAAAGTCCTTGGCAAGTGGAATTAAGGTGAAACCCAAGGCACTCTATACATGTTTCAAAACAAGAGGATATACATGTAGGACCCCTCATGTATAAAGGGGGGAACATTTGCTTGGATCCAGAGAATATGAGTGAAACACCTAATAAGTATTTTGCTTCAGTATTGACCAAGGGGCAAAGATGTGGCCTAGTAGACAGTGCTGCATGCATAAATATGTCAGGGAGTTTGGTGGTCAAGGAGGAGGAAGTATTGGGTCTTCTAATGAGTATTAAGGTTGATAACCTCCTGGGGCCTGATGGGGTATACGCTGGGTTTCTGAGTGAAGCAAGAGAGGAGATTGCATTGGCTTTGACCAGCAGCTTCATATCTTTCCTAGACACAGATGAGTACCAAGAGGACATATGAGTGGTGAATATTAAACCTGTATGTAAGAAGGGAACAAGGGAAAATCCAGAGAACTGTAGACCGTTTGATCTCATGTCAGTTGTACAGAAATTGCTGGGGAAACTTCTTCAAGATTGGATATATGAGATTTTGGAAGTCATGCCTTAATTAGGGACAGCCATCATGTCTTCGTGTACGGTAAGTCCCATCTACACAACTTGATTGAGTTTTCTGACAACGTGATGAAAGCCATAGATGAAGTTAGAGCTGATGGCATCGTCTGCATGGATTTTACTAAAGCATTTCACAAAGTCCCCCTTAGTGTTTGTGAAAGTGTTTAAAGAGACTTATTCGAGCTGGAGTTCTGTAATTCGTAATGTTCTGCAGGGATCTGTGCTGGTATCTCTGCAATTTGTGAAATATTAAAATAATCGGTATGAAAATGTACAAACGTTTGTAGATGGGTGATTTAATATGCTTTTGAATGATACCAAGAATGGTGCAGTTGTGGATAGTGAAGAAGACTGGCAAAGAATACAGCACAATATGGATCATTCACAGATAAGGACAGTGAAATGACAGATGGAGCTGGACATAGATAACTCGGAAGTGTTACATCTTGGTAGACCAAAAGCAAGTAATAAAGGATTAAGGGTAAGCCCACTAACTGTTGCTGAGCAGAGAGGTTTGAGGTCCAATTTACAGCTCCTTGAAAGTGACTACGTAGGTCAATCTGAGGTTAAGATGCTTATCAGATGCTTCCTCTTATTCGCTGAGTTTTTGAGCTGAAAAGTCTACGGTTAGGCCACATCTCCAGTACTGCATATAGATCTGGTTGACCCAGTATAGGAAGGATTTTGAGGCATTGGAGAAGGAGGAGAAGAAGAAGCTTACTAGGATGCTTTCTGGTTGAAAGGGTATGTGCTAACATTAGTGTCCTGACAAACTTGGGCTGTTTTCTTTGGAGCATCAGAGGCTGAGGTGAGGTCAGATAGAAGTTTAAAACAGTATTCGAGGCACAGATCGTGTGGATGTAGACTGTCTTTATCACATGATAGAAATGTGCAATACATTGAAGGTTGGGGGGGGGGGGTATTTTGAAAGGTGATGCGAGCGGTATGATTTTTACTCAGAGTGCTGGAATTTCGGAGTGAAATACATTATGGGTTTTTACAGAACGTTTAGTTAGACACATGAACATGAAGAGAATGGAGGGGGATGGGCTTTCTGTTGTTTGGAAGGATCGGATTTTGGGGGTTTGCTGATTTACTTTTTAGCACGAGATTATGGGTCAAACGGTCTGTTGCTGCGCTGTACTGTTCAACGATTCGTTCTGCATTCTGGGTACAAATAATACGAGACTGAAGGACTGCATGTCATCTTCTGAATGCTAGATCTGTGCCATTGGCGTTCTAGGCCTGTACCTGAAAACAAGGTATGATTTGCGGAGGGATATTCCAAGGGTGAAGAGACAATTTCGAGCGAGGTTCGAGGTTACATCGGATTACTCAGGCAGGAATTGCAAGAAATTATATCCTGCAAAGCGAAACCCAATAGCATCAATGGGAATGATGCTTCACTATCAGATGAACTCAACGCCTTTTATGCCTGCCATGAAAGTGCGAATTTCACTGATGCATCTGATGACCAAGTGATCTCTGTCTCAGGGACCAATATCAGGCTCTCTTTAAAGAGAGTGAACCCTCACAATCGAAAGGTCACGATGGTGTACCTGGGCCAAGCAATTCATGGGAGTATTCAAGGACATTTTCAATCTCTCACTGTTACAGGCAGACGTTCCAACTTGTTTCAAAAAGGCAGCAATTATAACAGTGCTTAAGAAGAATAATGTAAGCTGCCTTAATGACTATTGCTCGGTAGCACTAACATCTACAGTAATGAAATGTAGATTCATTATAAATTTGCTGATGATAAAGTCATTGCTGAAAAAAGTCTCAGGTGTTGACAAAAGTGCGTGCGGGAATGAGATACGCTAACTAGTGGAGTGGTGCCACAACAGCCCACGTGGACAGGAGGAGGAAACTGGCAGGGATTACAGCAGAGCAGAGATGGCTGAAGTTAGGTGCTGGATACATGGGTTGCACAGAGATGGCTGAAGTTTGGTGCTGGATACATGGGTTGCACAGAGGAAGAAGTTCTCAAATCGACAGGCATACTGATAAGGTAGGATACCAGCAGTTTTGTTTTTGATTCTATAAATAGTAAAAGAGAATTGAGAGTTGATATTGAAACACTGGCAGATGGTGCTGGTGGTCTTAATAAAGATGAGGTTTTGAGATACTTGGAGACGAATGATAAAATATGTCACAGTCAACATGATTTCTATCAAGGGAAATCTTCCTTGACAAATCTGTTAGATTTCTTTGAGGAAGTGACAAGCAGTGTGTGCAAAGGAGAGGCAGTAGATGTCATTTATTTGGATTTTCAGAAGGCGTTTGATAAGATGCCAGACATTAGGCTGCTTAACAATATAAAATCCTATAGTGTTACAGGAAAGATACTGGCATGGATAGCGGATTGGCTGACAGGTCGGAGGCAGCGAGTAAAAATTATAAGGGACGTTTCTTATTGGCTGCCATTGACTCACTGTATTCCTCAGGGGTCTGTTTTGGGGACACTACTTTTAACATTGTTTATCAATGATTTAGATAATCAAATAGAAAGGTTTGTGGCAAAGTTTGCTGATCATGAGTAGGTAGGTGTAGGGGTAGATAGTGCTGAAGAAACAATGTGTTTGCAGCAGGTGAAGTTCCATCTGGAAACGTATTAGGTGATAAACAATGAAATTTCAACCTGTATTACAAAATACAAAAACCAGAATTATGGGTAGAATGCTTCGGATGTGTTGGTTTTCATTGTCAGGGGTCTGAGTTCACGATCTGCGTGGTAATGTTACAGCTCTATAAAACTGATTTGACCATAATTGGAATATTGAGCTCAGGGTTTATCGCATCATTATAGAGAGCACACGAGGTAAAGTTGAACAAGCTTGGGCTTCTCGCTTTGCAGCAAAAGGGGGATGAAACGAGATTTGACAGATGCATAAAAGAGAGAAAAAGTACGATCGATATCGTGGACACCCTGCGTCGTTTCACCAGACTGGAAACGGCTAACACGAAAGGACATACCTTTCAGGTAGCTGGAGGAAATTATAGGAGAATGGGTGCCAGAGGCAGTTTTATCTTACAATCAGAGATTGTAGAGTGCTTGGATCTCCCTGCCACAGTGGTGCCGTAAGGAAACAGTTAACTGTGATACCGACTTGGCTCATGCTGAAATAAAATGGAAGTCAGTAAGACGGAATAGTGTTAGCTTGGAGTGAGCACGGAAACAGACCATCTCGACCCTTCTAGAACGTGCCGAAGTTTTACTCCCACCTCGTCCAACCGATCTCCCATCAGTCCGTAACACTCCATTTCTTTCTTGCCCATATACCTATCCATTTTCTTTTTAAATGACAATATCGAACCTGCCTCTGCCACTTCTACAGGAACCTCGTTCCACACAGCTACCACTCTCTGAGAAAAGAGGTTCCACCCCGTGTTACCCCAAACTTTTGACCCTTAAATCTCGACTCACGTCATCTTGTTTGAATCTTCCCTACTCTCAATGGTAAAAAGGCCTATCCTGGTCAACTATAATTATCGCCCTCATAATTATAAATACCTCCATCAAGTCCCCCCTCAACCTTCTACGCTTCATAGAATAAAGACCTAACTTTTTCAACCTTTCCCTGTAACTTAGGTGCTGAAACCAAGGTAACATTCTAGGAAATCTCCTCTGTACTCTTTCTACTTTGTTGACATGTTTACTATAATTCGGGGAGCAGAACTATACACAATACTCCAAATTTGGCCTGATACAATTTTAACATTACATCCCAACACCTAAACACAATGTTCAGATTTATAAAGGCCAGCATACCAAAAGTTTTCTTCACCACCCTATCCACATGAGATTCCACTTTCAGGGAACTATGCACCATTATTCCCAGATCACTATGTTCTACTGCATTCCGCAAAGCCCTACCATTTACCATGTATGCCCCATTTTGATTAGTCCTACCAAAATGTAGCACCTCACACTTATCAGCATTAAACTCCATCTGCCATCTTTCAGCCCACTCTTCTAACTGGCCTAAATCTCTCTGCAAGCTTTGAAAACCTACTTCATTATCCACAACGCCACCTATCTTAGTATAATCTGCATACTTACTAATCCAATTTACCACCCCATCATCCAGATCATTAATGTATCTGACAAACAACATTGGACTCAGTACAGATCCCTGAGGCACTCCACTAGTCACCGGCCTCCAACCTGACAAACAGTTATCCACCACTACTCTCCGGCATCTCCCATCCAGCTACTGTTAAATGAATTTTACACAGGTCACAGTTTTAATGTGCCTGGAAGTAGTTACAGAGGAGATGTCAGGGGTATTTTTTTTACACAGAGAGTAGTGATCGCGTGAAATGGGCTTTCGGCAATGGTGGTGGAGGGAGTTACGATGGAGAATTTTAAGAGACGACTAGATAGGTACATGGAACTTAGAAAAATAGGTAATTTCTATAGTAAGGACATGTTAGGCACATCTTCGTAGGCCGAAGGGTCTGTATTGCTCTGTAGGCTTTCTCACTTCTTCCCGTCCAGTGCGGTAGCTTCACAAGCCAGCAATATGGCCTGTCAGAATGTTCTCCACAGTATATTTATTGAAGATTTTGAGTGTATTTGTTGAAATACCAAATATCTCCAAATATCTAATTAAGCATAGCAGCTTTCTTCACATTTTTGTAACTGCATCGATATGTTGGGACGAGTTTAGATTCTCAGAGATCTTGACACCAAAGAAATTGAAACTGCTCACTGTCTTATCTTCTGATACCTCTGTAAGAATTGATATGTGCTCCTTCATCTCTTTCTAACGTAGCGTCCACAATCAGCTCTTCCGTATTACTGACATTGAGTGGTGGACTGTTGCAGTGACGCCACTCCACCAGATGTTTACCTCATTCCTGTTCGCACACTCGTTACAACCTCAGATCCTACCAATCTTGGTTGTATCACCAGCAAATTTATAGATGGTATTTGAGCTATGCCCAGCCACAGTCATGGGTATAGATAGAGTAGAGCAGTGTGCTAAGCACACACCTTTGAGGTGCACCACTCTTGGTTGTCAGAGATGAGGAGATATTATCATCAGTCTGAAGAGACTGTGGTCTTCAAGTTCGGAAGTCAACGTGTCATGGTTCCTTCTGGCACCTGGCTATCTTCCTCAGGAATTGGGCCTCAATCACCTCGTTTCGTTCCCAATCATTTCCAGTTTCCACTAACTACAAGCACCTGCTTTCCATCAGCAAATGCAGTATAAAAATCCTGTGATCACAACAAGGTGCCGCCAGTTCGTTGGTCGCCTCGTGTAAGAGTAACGTTGTTCCAGGGTTCTTAGGACTATCAGTTCTAAGTCTAGCATCGTTCCTGAATTCTCTACTAAAACCAAGACTCCGGGTAAAGAATCACTTCGCACCCATTCCACGCTCTCTACGACCGTAACGACTCCCTCCTCGGCCTCCGTGCCCGCGTTCAGCACTTGGGTTCGTTCCATCGCCACGTCCTTGCAACAGAACGACCTGGCCACAATGAACCCAGCGGACACGGATCCCGTACAATAACCCTGGCTAGCCAGGATTATCTATTGGGCGCCTACGGCCAACTACTTCGGGGCATCACGGAAAACCTCCGGACACTCACCAGGAATGTGCAGAAGGTCAGTGAACAAGTGGACAGGGTCTCCGCTTCCTTTTCTCCGAACCCTCCAAGAACCCCGGTTACTCAATCCGTACAGCTCGGGATGGCTTCGCCCCCGGAATCAGCAACACCATCCCCTCGAGAGCCGTATGTACCCGAGCCTGAACCTTAAGCCGGGGACCTAGGTAGGTGCCGGGCCTCCCTGTTACAATGCTCCCTAGTCTTTGAGCTGCCGCCACGTACCTACACTTCCAATAAATCAAAGATTGCTCACATCATGGGGCTGCTACGAGGGAATGTCTTGGCTTGGGCAACTGTGATATGGGATAACCGACCACCCGTTTGTTCCTCCTACTCCTCCTTGGTCGCTGAAATGAGGAATGTCTTCGAACAATCCATTCGCGGTAAGGAAGCCGCGAAACGGCTGCCTACTCTTCGTCAGGCTTCACAAAGTGTGGCCAGGTATTCCTTTGAGTTCTGGACCTTAGCCGCAGTCTCCGGGTGAATGACGAAGCCCTATGGGAGGTGATTCGACGGGGCCTCTCGGGCAAAATAAAGAATGATTTGGCGGCGAGGGACGATACGAACTGTCCGGACTCTCTGATCTCACTAACCGTTCGATTAGATTATCGGCTTCAGGAGCGTCAGAGCTCACAGTCCACCTTACCAGTCTCAGCCAGCCCCTCTTCCACAGCCGCTCCCAGAGTGCCTCCTGCTACGACCGTCCCCACACACCTGGGGGAGGAACCGATACAGCTGGGACGGAACCGTCTCTCCCCGGCCGAACGTATTCGGAGGTGGAGAACTGGGGATTGCTACTATTGTGGACAGCCAGGACATTACCGGGATACCTGCCCTCAGCGTCCAAAGAGGGAGGGCTCACCAGTGAGAAAGGCAGCTCTGTTGAGCCGAATGATACTCCCTTCAGCACCCCAGACTCGAATGCAGATCCCGGCAACAGTGAATTACCAACAACAGTCCCTGTCCCTTTCCACTTTGGTGAATTCCGGTATTGAGGGCAATCTGCTGGACGAACAGATAGCCACCCAGGCTGGAATACATCGCGAGCCGCTAACCACACCACTGGAGGCCCGGGCCCTGGACGGAAAACTGTTGGCTCTGGTGACACACTGTACGCACACCTGACCTTGATCCTATCCGGCAACCATCGGGAGGAAGTATGATTCAGTCTCATTCATTCATCTCAAGCCCCGGTAGTGCTAGGGTATCCATGGCTGACCCAACACAATCCCCATATCGACTGGTCTACCTGGAGGATTGCCGTATGGAGACCGTCTTGCCATGCCAACTCACTGCGGTCGGCCCCATCTCACAGAGAAGCTACCGCGACCCCAACTGTTTTGGAACCCCTTGAGTTGTTCCGCTTCCCCACAGAGTACCATGATTTGGGACAGGTGTTCAATAAACAGCAGGCCCTTTCCCTGCCTCCGCACCGCCCATATGATTGTGCCATCGACCATCTCCCCGGGGTTCCCCTACCAACCAGTTGCCTTTTTCACCTATCCCGACCGGAGAGAGAAGCCATGGAGAAATAAATAAGCAAGTCCCTCGCGGGGGGGCAATATCAGGCCTTCATCCTCGCCAGTAGGCGCCGGTTTCCTTTTTGTAGAAAAGGAGGACGGGACGCTTTGCCCTTGTATCGGCTACCGAGGCCTCAATAATATAACATTTAAGAACAAGTACCCTCTATCCTCATCATTTCTGCATTTGAACCACTGCATGGAGCCACCATCTTCTCAAAGCTGGACTTTCGCAACGTCTACCATTTATTCAGGATAAGGGAGGGGGGCAAATAGAAAACGGCCTTCACTGCACCTTTGAGCCACTTTGAATATTTGCTCATGCCGTTTGGCCTCACCAATGTCCCTCCGTTTTCCGAACCCGGACCAATGACGTACTGAGGGCCTTTATCAATCGGTTCGTATATGTTTACCTTGACCATGTCCTGATGTTCTCCAGCAGCCCCCCAGAACACGTACAAGTCCGTCAAGTCCTCCGGAGACTGTGGAAATCCAGTTATTTCTAATAGCGGAAAAAATGCGAGTTCAACGTCCTTTCGGTCAGCTTCCTAGGCTATATCAGTGAAAGCGGGCAGGTAGAAGCAGACCCCGGGAAGATCCGGGCAGTGGCGGAATGGCCCAGACCCACGACAGCAAACAACTTCAACGTTTCCTGGGGTTTGCAAACTTCTACCGCAGATTCATCAGAGACTACAGTCGAGTGGCGCCCCTGCCCCCTTAACCAGCTTACCTCGCCCACCACACCGTTTTGCTGCGACTCCGAAACGGACTCAGCATTCACCGACCTGAAGAGGGGTTTCACCACCGCTTCCATCCTGGCCCATCCGGACCCATCGATTCAATTCATCGTTGATGTTGACGCCTCTGATACCGGGATCGGTGCGGTCCTATCCCAACTAGCAAGTTCGGACGTAAAGCTTTATCCCTGCGCCTTCTATTCTCGCCGACTGTTCCCTGCCGAACGGGATTAAGACATGGGTAATCGGGAACTGCTGGCGGTCAAACCAGCATTGGAAGAATGGAGGCACCTTTTGGAGGGGGCAGAACACCCGCTGCCTATCAAAATGGTTTTAGAACTGGAAGATCAACAATGGAATATGTTGCCCTTTTAGATCATGATATTATAAAAATATTTCAAAATGCAGAAGTAATAGTAACTGTATTTCTAGATATTGAAAGAGCATATGACTCACTATCGAAGGATGGTTTATTAATTAAACTCTATGATGCGGGCATTAGAGATAGAATGTTTAATTGTATCAAAGAATTTCTTAAGGAAAGGACAATTCAAGTAAGAATAGGCGGAACAAGCTCCAAGTAAGTTAAAATAGATAATGATACCTCTCAGGGAAGCGTCATTAGTCCAGTTCTTGTTAATGTTACAATAAACGATATCTTTGAGCCGGTAGGGGTAGGGTTTGGCACATAATTGTTTGCAGACGATGGTGCGATGTGGAAAAGAGGAATACATGTCAAGTATATATTAAAGCGCGTACAAAAGTCTTTAAGATCAGTTGAAAACTGGGCAAACAAATTGGGTTTCAGGATTTCTCCTTCTCGGTCCAAATATACGATTTTTGGCTTTAGAAGAAAGATTCCTGATTGCGAATTGGGTCTATATGATTCTCCATTAGAAAGAATCACGGTATTCAAGTTCTTAGGTGTCCGGTTTGATGAAAGACATACTTGGAGATTTCATATATATAAAACAATTGGAAAGTGTGAGAAAGTTTTAAATGTTATGAGAGGTATTTCTGTATGTCACTGGGGAGCAGAGAGAGAAACTAAGCACTTAATATACCTAGCTATGATTAGATCAGCAATTGATTATGATTGTATTGCTTATGGCTCCGCTGCTACGGCAGTGTTTGAAAAGTTAGACGCTTTGCAGTTCAAGGCACTTAGACTCTCTTATGGTGCTTTCAGACCAAAATCAGTCGCTGCATTATGTGGGAAGATGGGAGAAGCACCTTTACATTGAAAACGAATTAAGTTGGGCCTGTAGCATTGGGTAAAACTGAATGCCTTCAATCACAGCAGTCCATCAAAATGTCTATTGCAGTAGATGTCAGAGCGACAAAGTAAAATTAAAAAATATCAATTTTTAGATTTGGTTAATAACTGGGCTGTGAAACTGAAACTGATTGAGGAAGATATAACTCACCAAATTTGCTTGGCACCCATTCCTTTTTGGCTTTTGCAGAACCAGAAGTAGACTTATTCCTCCTCTTTCAGTTTCAAGGAAGCAGAACAACTAAAACAGCGCCGATCGTAAATTAATATATAAATAATAAATGGGGATCATATGTGAAGATTTTTACTGATAGGTCAGTGGACCCAAAGAGCAGTAAGGCAGGATTTGGGATGCACGTGTCTCAGCTTGGAGTTGAGATTGGTCACCGGGTTTCAGATGGTGTTTTGTCTTTGCAACAGAATTATTAGCAGACCTCTGGGCCTTATGGTGGTTAGAAAACTCTCGACCATGCCGGATTATTATTTGTTCTGATTCTGCTGAGGCCATAGAGGCCACTAAAGTGAATAAGTCAAAAGCTCGTTTCGACATAGAACCGTAGAACCATAGAACATTAGAGCACAGAAACAGGTCTTTTGGCCCTTCTTGGCAGTTCCGAATCATGTTTCTGCCTAGTCCAAATGACCTGCACCTGGTCCATATCTCTCCATACACTTCTCATCCATGTACCTGTCCAAGTTTTTCTTTAGTGTTTAATATGAGCCCGCACTTACAATATCTGGCATTTCATTCCACACTCCCACCACTTATTGTGTGAAGAAGCCCCCCCCCCAATGTTCCTTTTAATCTTTCCCCCTTCACCCTATTTTATCATATTTTTATCATATCTTTTTTTTACTGAGTTAAGTATTGTATGTAATTAGTTTTGCTACAACAAGTGTATGGGGCATTGGAAAAAATGTTGAATTTCCCCATGGGGATGAATAAAGAATCTATCTATCTATCTATCTATCTATCTATCTTAACCCATGTCCGTTTGTTTTTCTCGCGTAGCCTTAGTGGAAAAAGCCTGCTTGCATTCACTCTGTCGGTACCCATCATAATTTTATATACCTCTATTAAATCTCCCCCAATTCTTCTACGCTCAGGGAAATAGATAGATAGATAGATAGATAGATAGATAGATAGATAGATAGATAGATAGATAGATAGATAGATAGATAGATAGATAGATATATATATATATATAGATAGATAGATAGATACTTTATTCATCCCAATGGGGAAATTCAACTTTTTTCCAATGTCCCATACACTTGTTGTAGCAAAACTAATTACATACAATACTTAACTCAGTAAAAAATATGATATGCATCTAAATCACTATCTCAAAAAGCATTAATAATAGCTTTTAAAAAGTTCTTAAGTCCTGGCGGTAGAATTGTAAAGCCTAATGGCATTGGGGAGTATTGACCTCTTCATCCTGTCTGAGGAGCATTGCATCAATAGTAACCTGTCGCTGAAACTGCTTCTCTGTCTCTGGATGGTGCTATTTTCGAGGATGTTCAGAGTTATCCATAATTGACCGTAGCCTACTCAGCGCCCTTCGCTCAGCTACCGATGTTAAACTCTCCAGTACTTTGCCCACGACAGAGCCCGCCTTCCTTACCAGCTTATTAAGACGTGAGGCGTCCCTCTTCTTAATGCTTCCTCCCCAACACGCCACCACAAAGAAGAGGGCGCTCTCAACAACTGACCTATAGAACATCTTCAGCATCTCACTACAGACATTGAATGACGCCAACCTTCTTAGGAAGTACAGTCGACTCTGTGCCTTCCTGCACAAGGCATCTGTGTTGGCAGTCCAGTCTAGCTTCTCGTCTAACTGTACTCCCAGATACTTGTAGGTCTTAACCTGCTCCACGCATTCTCCATTAATGATCACTGGCTCCATATGAGGCCTAGATCTCCTAAAGTCCACCACCATCTCCTTGGTGATATTGAGACGCAGGTAGTTTGAGTTGCACCATATCACAAAGTCCTGTATCAGTTTCCTATACTCCTCCTCCTGTCCATTTCTGACACACCCCACTATGGCCGTGTCATCAGCGAACTTCTGCACATGGCAGGACTCCGAGTTATATTGGAAGTCTGATGTGTACAGGGTGAACAGGACCGGAGAGAGTACGGTTCCCTGCGGCGCCCCTGTGCTGCTGACCACCGTGTCAGACCTACAGTCTCCCAACCGCACATACTGAGATCTATCTGTCAAGTAGTCCACTATCCAATCCACCATGTGAGAGTCTACTCCCATCTCCGTTAGTTTGTGCCTTAAGATCTTGGGCTGGATGGTGTTAAAGGCACTAGAGAAGTCAAGGAATGTAATCCTCACAGCACAACTGACCCCCTCTAGGTGAGAGAGTGATTTGTGCAGCAAATACGTGATAGCATCCTCCACTCCCACCTTCTCCTTATACGCAAACTGAAGAGGATCCTGGGCGTGCCTGGTTTGTGGCCTCAGATTCTGTATTATCAGCCGCTCCATGGTCTTCATAACGTGCGGCGTCAAGGCAACAGGTCTGAAGTCATTCAACTCCTTTGGTTGTGGTTTCTTCGGTACCGGGACAATACAGGATGTTTTCCACTGTCTGGGTACTCTTCTCTGCTCCAGGCTCATGTTGAAGATGCGCTGTAGTGGTTCTCCCAGCTCAGTCGAACAGGCCCTCAGTAATCGTGGGGAAACTCCATCCGGTCCAGCCGCCTTGCTGGTACAGATCTTCCTCAGTTGACGTTCCACCTGTGCAGCCGTAATCCTGTGGGTGGGCAAGGTCTCCTGTGAGTGGCTATTTTCCTGTGAGGGAAGTAAGCCTGGTGTGGATTTCTGCGGTGAGGATGAGATTGAGCTGTCGAACCTGTTGAAGAAGTTGTTCAGCTGGTTCGCTTTCTCCACATCTCCACTTATGTTCGCCCCCCGCTTTGCACCGCATCCGGTGATGATCTTCATCCCATCCCACACCTCCTTCATGCTTTTTTTCTGTAGCTTTTGTTCTAGCTTCCTCCTATACTGCTCCTTTGCCCCCCTTATCTGTACTCTGAGTTCCTTCTGAACTCTTTTAAGCTCCAACCGATCACCATCTTTAAAGGCCCTCTTCTTCTGGTTTAGGAGGCCTTTGATGTGACTAGTGATCCAGGGCTTATTATTGGGATAGCAGCGAACAGTTCTAACAGGGACAACTGCATCCACACAAAAGTTAATATAGTCCGTTGTGCATTCAGTGACCTCCTCAACTCCCCCACAGAGCCCCCTTTGCAGTACATCCCAGTTAGTAGTACCGAAGCAGTCTCTCAGGGCCTGTTCAGCTTCAGGAGTCCACTTCCTAAAAGAGCGTGTGGTAGTGGGATGCCTCATCACAATTGATTTATATCTGGGCTGTATCAAAACCAGGTTGTGATCAGCTTTCCCCAATGAAGGCAGTGGGGATGCACTATATGCCTCCTCTATTCCTAATCTATTCAATCTTTCTCTGTAACTCAGTTTCTCAAGTCCCGGCAACATCCTTGTAAACCTTCTCTGCACTCTTTCAACCTTATTAATATCCTTCCTGAAATTCAGTGACCAAAACTTCACACAATACTCCAAATTCGGCCTCAAAAATGTCTTATACAACCTCACCACAACATTCCAACTCTTATACTCAATACCTTGATTTATAAAGACCAATGTACCAAAAGCTCTCTTTACTGCCCTATCTACCTGTCACGCCACTTTTACGGAATTTTGAATCTGTATTTCCAGATCCATCCGTTCTACTGCATTCCTCACTGCCCTAACATTTACCTTGTATGTTCTACCTTGTGTTTTCATTCCGAGCTGCATTATCTCACATTTGCCTGTATTAAACTCCATCTGCCAGTTTTTCAGCCCATTTTTCTAGATGGTCCACATCCCTCTGCAAGCTTTGAAAACCTTCCTCACTGTCCACTACTGCTCCAATCTTTGCATCATCAGCAAATTTGCTGATCCGATTTACCACATTATCATCCAGATCATTGACATAGATGACAAATAACAATGGACCAAGCACTGATTCCTGTGGCACACACTAGTCACAGGCCTCCACTCAGAGATTTACCAGGCCTACCACTCTCTGGCTTCTCCCATTAAGCCAATGTCTAATCCAATTTTCTACTTCACCATGTATACCTAGCGACTGAATCTTCCTAACTAACCTTCCGTTCGTTATCTTGTCTAAGGCCTTACTGACAAGATGTAGACATGTAGACATGTAGACAACATCCACTGCCTTCCCTTCATTCACTTTCCTTATACCGTCCTCGAAAAACTCTAACAGTTTTGTTAAAAATTGCCTACCACACACAAAGCCTGTGTTGACTCTCCCTAATAAGTCTCTGGCTATCTAAATGATAGTAAATCCTAACTCTTAATACTCCTTCTAATGATTTACCTACTACCGACGACAAATCTAACGGCCTGTAATTTCCCGGAATACTTTTAGAGCCTTTTTAAAACAAGGGAACAACATGAGCTATCCTCCAATCCTCTGGCACTTCGCATTTTCTTAGTTTTGTTTAGAATGGGGAAGATGTTCTGTTAAGTGAGATTTACATGGATACCTGAGCATGCTGGGGTGCAGGGAAATGAAATTGTGGATGGCATTGCAAATTCTTCCTTACAGAACGGGCAAGTAGGAATTAGAATTCTCCTAGGCAGAGCAGAATCGAGAAGTATGAAAAAAAGACATAGAAAAAAAAATGGTAAGAAGATTGGAAAAAAAAATAACCGTAACGTATTTCTTCTCTAGTCACCCTCGAGTTCAATAAGGTCTCACACTGTTACTCTTTAAATCATAAAGATATGGTGAAATTAACAAGACTTAAGCTGGGGCATTGTTGGCTAACCTATTACTTAAAGATAATAGGAAAACATCCAACTGGATTATTTGATTGTTGTAGTCCAGCAAGTTCAGTATGTTTTGCTGAGTTGTGATCTATATAAAATTGAAAGAAGAATATTGTTCAAGAGGCTATCTGACTTAAATATACTTTGTTTTTCTATTAAATCTATGTTTGGCCACCAAGAGAACCACCATATGATTGAAAATTTATTATTCTGTTTCTAAGCGTGACTAGTTTATACTTGAGAATCTGAGTTTCTTGAACCTCTGTAATTAATTGCACATCCTGCGGAGGGCATTAATACACCTTGATGCGCCTGAACAAGAAGAAGAAGAAGAAGAAGAAGAAGAAGAAGAAGAAGAAGAAGAAGAAGAAGAAGAAGAAGAAGAAGAAGAAGAAGAAGAAGAAGAAGAAGAAGAAGAAGAAGAAGTGGAAGGAGAAGAAGAAGAATTTCTGCTGGACTTTTCCCTTCCCTTCCCTTCATCTTCCTCCTGAAGCCATTGCTTGCGTCCTCTCCTGTATCGCTGTCAAGTTCTACTGCCGGAGCAAGACCGGAGCCTTGCTGTGTCTAGATAAGGAATTGTGTTTTTTTTTTTGTGGAACTGTCTCTGTGCCCACGCCTTCGCCAGGTTGGTCCTTCTGTTTGCCGCTACTTTGTGTTGTGAACCGTTTCTGTGTTCTGTGTAGGAATCCTGGCTCTGCGTCCTGCTCTTTAGGAGGTGTCCTGACTTTTGTAGAGCCCCGGCCCCAAGTCCTGTTCCTAAGGAGCGGTACCGGCTCTGTGTTCCATGTGCCTGAGTTCTTGTCACTCTCAAGACGAAGGCTCTGTGCTCCTGTCTCTCTCAAAACTATATAACCGTATAACAACTACAGCACGAAAACAGGCCATTTCGGCCCTTCTAGTCCGTGCCGTACACTTACTCTCACCTAGTCCCACCGAACTGCACTCAGCCCATAACCCTCCATTCATTTCCTGTCCATATACGTATGGACAGGAAAGACCAAGGCTCTGTGTTCCTGTTCTCTCAAGACCAAGGCTCTGTGTTCCTGTTCCCTCAAGACCAATGTTCTGTGTTCCTGTTCTTTCAAGACCAAGGCTCCGTGTTTAGGTGTCCCAAGATCGAGTCAAGGCTTCCGGTCCATGTGCTTCGTCCTGTGCAGGAGTTCCACGTCTAGTCCTGCAGCCAAGCATCGAAGACCCAAAGCCATGTCTAGTCCTGTAACTACGTCATATCCTCGCCTAGTTCCGGGGCCCGAGCCCGAGTCCAGAACCAGGTTTTGGGACCTTGTCCAATCTCTGACTTGTGGTCCAAGCACAGGCTCCTAGTTCCAGGTTCCTTGCCCTGGTCTCGCTTTCCTAGCCAATCTCCTAGCCCAATTCTGTTTTCCTGCCCCAGCGCCTAGTCTGTGTCCTGTTCCGTCCCCTACTCTAGTCCAGTCCAGTTACCAGCCTCGCCTAGCCCTGCAGTCAAGACTCGAAGAATCCAAGACTCGTCTAATCCTGTAGCCAAGCCTCGTGGAACCCAAGCCATGTCCAGTCCTGCAGCCACGTGATATCCTCGCCTACTTCCGGGATCCGAGACCGAGTCAAGACCCAGATTCTTGGTCCGTGTTCCGGCTCTGGCCCGGAGTGCAGGCCCTGGCTCCTAGTCCCCAGTTCTTTGTCCTGGTCCCGCTTTCCTACCCAAAATCCCAGCCCACGTCTGTGTTCCTGTCCCAGCTCCTAGTCCGTGTCCTGTCCCCTCCCTAACTCTAGTCTAGTACAGTGGCTATTACTTCAGTGTCTGTGTCATGTATTTGGGTCCGCTCCCAGCGCCCCCGTTATGACACTTTTCCAAGAGCCTTCCCACCAGGGCCGTAAGGCTCACTGGTCTATAATTACCTGGACTATCCTTGCTAACTTTTTTGAAGAAGGGGTAAACTTCGTCTCCCTCCAGTCCTCCAGTATCATTCCCGTGGACAACGAGGACATAAAGATCCTAGACAGAGTCTCAGCAATCTCTTCCCTCGCCTCGGGGAGCTGCCTGGGGACTTAACCGTCCTAATGTATGTTAACAACTCCATCACCTCCTCTCTCTAAATGTAAACATGTTCCAGAACATCAATCTCACTCATATTGTCCTTACCGTCATCATGTTCCCTCTCACTGGTGAATACCGAAGAGAAGTATTCATTGAGGTCCTTGCTCACTTCCACAATCTCCATGCACATTCCCCCCCCCCCCCATTAACTCTAATCGGTGCGACCTTCACTCCTGTTATCCTTTTGTTCTTCTCAGAATTGAAGAATGCCTTGGGGTTTTCCTTTACCCTACTCGCCAAGGTCTTCTCTTTTCCCCTTCTTGCTCTCCTCAGCCCTTTCTTAAGCTCCTTCCTTGCTACCCTATATTCCTCAATAGACTCATATGACCCTTGCTTCCGAAACCTCATGTATGCTGCCTTCTACCACCTGACTAGATTTTCATAATTTGCCCTTCCCCAATTCGAAATAAGCAATACTGTCCTCTATGATTCTATCCTTTTGCATGATAATGCTAAAGGCCAGGGAGGGTGCTCACTGTCCCCAAGATGCTCACCCACTGACAGATCTGTGAACTGAACCGGTTCGTTACCTAATACTAGATCTAACATGGCATTCACACTAGTCAACATACTGTAACAGGAATCTATCCTGGACACACTTAACAAACTTTGCCCCATCTAAACCCTTGGAACTAATCATGTGCTGATCAATATTAGGGAAGTTAAAGTTACCCATGAAAACAAACCTGTTACTTTTGCACATTTCCAAAATCTGCCTCCCAATCAGCTCCTCGGTATCTCTGCCGCTAACGAGGGCCTGTAGAATACACACACTAGAGTAACTGCTCCATTCCTGTTCCTGATTCCCACACATACTGACTCAAAAGTGGATTTAATCGAACATTGTGTACTGTTTGATATTTTACGTTGTGGGTTTCTGCCCGGGTGCATTACACAGCATCTACGCAAACATGAGACACAGTCTGGCGGGCGGACTGTCATCCTTTTGTTCTTCACATAATTGAAGAATGTCTTGGGGTGTTCCTTTACCCTACTCGCCAAGGCCATCTCATGACCCCTTCTTGCTCTTATCAGCTCCTTCTTAAGCTCCTTTCTTGCTACCCTATATTCCTCAAAAGAACCATCTGGTCCTTGCTTCCTAAATTTCATGTATGCTGCCTTCTTCCACCTGACCAGTTTTTCCACTTCACTTGTCACCCATTGTTCCTTCAACCTACCATTCTTTATCTTCCTCACCGGGACAAATTTATCCCTAACATCCTGCAAGATATCCCTAAAGATCGACCACATGTCCATAGTACATTTCCCTGCAAAAACATCATTCGAATTCACACCCGCAAGTTCTAGCCTTATAGTCTCATAATTTGCCCTTTCCCCATTAAAAATTTTCCTGTCCTCTCTGATTCTATACCTTTCGATGATAATGCTAAAGGTCAGGGAGCGGTGAATCAATGTTCCCCAGATACTCACCCACTGAAAAATCTGTGACCTGACCCGGTTCGTTACCTAATACTAGATCTAGTATGGCATTCGCCCTAGTCGGCCTGTCAACATACTGTGACAGGAATCCATCCTGGACACACTTAACAAACTCTGCCCCATCCAAACCCTTGGAACTAATCAAGTGTCAATCAATATTAGGGAAGTTAAAGTCACCCATGAAAACAAACCTCCCAATCTTCTCCTCGGTATCTCTGCTGCTACCAGGGGGCCTATAGAGTACTCCCAGTAGAGTAACTGCTCCCTTGCTGTTCCTGACTTCTACCCATACGGACCCATACCAACTAAAAAGAGGATCGTGCTACATTGTCCACGCTTCCTGGTGCGGTAATAGTAACCTTGACCAGTAATGCCACCCACTCCTCCTCTTTCCCCCCTCTTTATCCCTTTTAAAGCACTGAAATGAAGGAATATTGAGAATCCATCCCTGCCCTGGTGCCAGCCAAGTCTCTGTAATGGCCACTACATCATAATTCCATGTATGTATCCAAGCTCTGAGTTCATCACCTTTGTTCCTGATGCTTCTTGCTTCGAAGTACACACACTTTAGCCCTTCTGCCTTACTACCTTTGCACGCTTTATTCTGCTTCTCTTTTTTCAATGCCTCTCTATATGTTAGATCTGGCTTTACTCTATGCAGTTCTTCCACTGCCCTATCGCTCCGGGTCCCAACCCCCTTGTAAGGATAATCGTTTGAATCTGTGCTGAAGCAGAGATGATAATCTCACACATGTCTTCTGGATCTACCTTGAGGAGTTTTAACATGTGGCATGCGGTGGTCGGAGGGGTGTTGGGGTGGGAACCGGAATTCCAGGTCAGCAAGTAGAAGACAAGGTCGAGGAACGCCAAAAGGAATTCAAGCTGCGGCTACGTTAATAAGTACGGTGGCCCGGAGGAGCGGTAGTGTGTTTATTTCGGTGCTGCATGTTTAAAAGTTCAGCAGAGGTATTTTGAGCCGGCATTTGTACGTAGCACGGCGATTCAGACACGGCAGAGGTCTGGGTGAAACAAGGTCAGGAATAGTAGCTTAACATTCCAGGATCAGATGATTCAACAGTCCAGAGGAAGTTAAAAGAGGTTGGGGAACTGCAATGCTGATCATGCAGAATGTAATAAGTTCGAGGTCATCGCAGAGGCTCATCGATTAAGACAATGCGCGTATACCTCGGGACAACGAAAGGTGAAATCACTGTGATGGGATTATACTGTAGGCTTACCAATACCCAGTGAGAGAGAGGGACAGATAAGTCAACAGGTTGATGTAAAAACAATTGTGTAACTGTCGTGAGTGAATAATCTTCCCAGAGTGAGAGGGACTCCATTGCAACGTGAGGAACGTTTCTGAAACAGTATGCAGACGGTCCACAAGGAAGGAGGACATATTTGTCTTAGTTTCGGGAAATAAGTTTAGGCAGCTGATTAGAGTTTCATTGGCAAAGATTTGAGAATTATACTTCTGTCGATTTTTCAAAGGGTTATTGATAAGAAGACGGAAACTGCATCCAGGGGTTGTGTTCCGTACGGGAGGTAGGAGATATTAACTGAGCCTAGCGAAATGATTCCAGATTCATTTGAGAAAAAATGAAGTTTTATAATTCTGGATGTTTTCAGACTGTTATTGATACGGATAAAATGGGATTTCGCAGATGGACGAATACAAATTCGGGGTACGCTATTTACAGCAGAACTGGGAAGGAATCCTAGAGAGTATTCTGCGAGCAGCCGTTACTCGTTAAATCCATGACTAACATACGAGTCACTGACTGTCAGACTCGTCAGTGTTCGGAACTTCCCTGTCCCAGTGAGGAAGGTAGAGAAGGATGGGTACAGTCACGAACTTGAGAGTGATAAGAGACATTGCACTAGTTAAGAAACGTTAGACAACTCATATACAAGGTTTGGGAAGATGAAACTGGACAGGTCCTTGGAGGAACATAAAGAAACCAGTCGCACTGTAAACCAGGAGCGCGAGCAGTGACCCGAAAATGTCCTCAGTGAGGCGGATCAATGAGAATTACAAGACATGTTATACATAAACTAAAAACAACAATACACTGGGGTAAGAACAGGACTACCCAACGACAAAGATGGGTTTATGCCTGGAGACAGGTTGGCATGCGATACATAATTAATACTTTGCATTCATTGTTGTTCAGTAAGGAGAAAATTGGAGGAAAACGAGATCAGGAAGGTGGTATGATGATACTCTCAGACGCATTGATACTAAGGAGAAGGTGGTGTTGTGGTGTCTCAAAGAGTATCAAGGTGGGTAAATACTTTGGCGGTTAGTCAATTGGGGAACGTACACCGCCTGCATGCAAACATGCAGTTCAAACTGGCATCATTTTCAACACGCAAAATGAGCTGTTCCTGTTCCGTACTTTTCCTTTGGTATCGGTCAATGTTTGGAGGCGCAGTGAGAAAAGGATTAACAGTGCATGTGACGAAACTCTGATTTCTACTCTAACTGTGGTTCCTATCTGGGACACACTGGCTACAACTTTGGAGGTACAACCATTCAGAGTGTTCAAAGAGGAAATGAACAGGTCCTTCTGGGGAATCAACCTTCCGTTGTGAGAAACGAGTGGGAACGGGACAGTGGGAGAGCTGTTCCAGGAGCTAGTAATGACGATGGGTTGAATGGTCCATCCAGTCCAGCAATGATCCCGTACCCACTAATGATATCTTAAAATCAGTCAGGTCTCCATGAGACTTCTGATCTACCTGGGTGCACAAGGTCAGTTTCTGATAAACTTCTGTAAATACAAAAACACTATTTGCCAAGCATGTTGTGCTGCCAGAGGACAGCACCGGCCTGTGAGGGTACAGACCAGTAGAAGACTCTCATACAAGAACAGAGATTTTCCAAAAAAAAACAAAACTGATGACCCAGAGCTGAAAAATACCTGCTATGCACTTTAACTCTGACTTGTGAACATTATTACCAACGTATTGTCAGGGCACAGTAGTTTACACCAGGAACCGGTGCAGTAAGAACACTCTCCTTTCCAGCGGCTGGCTCTCTACACAGCTCTCTACAGCAGCTGGGGCCACATTGTAAGAACTCGGCTCTTTACCATTGGTGGCACCATACTAAAAGGGTACATACCTTTATGATTGTTAGCAACATGCTGTAATTAGCCAGGCCTTTATAGCAACTGGACGTACAAAGACCTGCACAGCCACGGAAAAGTACTGGAAGGGCAGTGTTCTCCAGAAAGAACGACAGTTTACAAGTCAGTGAATTCGAATTTATGGAGGACAATGGAAGGTGTATTTTTTAACAACAGTGTTGGTGCTATTACCCTGGCACACCATCGCATAGTACGTTTTATTGGCGAGAACAGACTTGGATAGCAAGTAAAGGAGAGGCCAGCAAACTCCAAAGGACCTTTGTCTACATAGGAAGTAGACAGACAGACAGGCAGACATACTTTATTGATCCCGAGGGAAATTAGGTTTCGTTACAGTAGCACCAACCAAGAATAGAGTAGAAATATAGCAAAAATAAAAGCAGAAATAATTAAATAATAATAATTATGGCAAGTAGAAAGAAGGCCAGGACCAGCCTATTGGATCAGAGTGTCTGACACTTCAAGGGAGGAGTTGTAAAGTTTGATGGCACAGGCAAGAATGACTTCCTATGAAGATTAGTGTTGCATCTCGGTGGAATGAGTCTCTGGCTAAATGTACTCCTGTGCCTAGACAGTACATTATGGAGTGGATGGGAGACATTGTCCAAGATGGCATGCAACTTGGACAGCGTCCTCTTTTCAGACACCACCGTCAGAGAGTCCAGTTCCACCGCCACAACATCACTGGCCTTGCGAATGAGTTTGTTAATTCTCTTGGTGTCTACTACCCTCAGCCAACTGACCCAGCACACAACAGCAAACATAACAGCACTGGACTCTACAGACTAGTAGAACATCCTCAGCATCAACCGGCAGATGTTAAAGAACCTCAGTCTCCTCAGGAAATAGAGACGGCTCTGACCCTTCTTGTAGACAGTCTCAGTGTTCTTTGATCAGTCCAGTTTATTGTCAATTCGTATCCCCAGGTACTTGTAATCCTCCACCATGTCCACACTGACCCCTTGGATGGAAACAGGGGTCACCGGTGCCTTGGCCCTCCTCAGGTCCGCCACCAGCTCCTTATTCTATTTTACATTAAGCTGCAGATGATTCTGCTCACACCATGGGACAAAGTTTCCCACTGTGAGGAGAGTCTGGCCCTTTTTGTACACAGCCTTTCTGTTGGTGCTCTGCTCAATTCTTCATCCTGGTGCACCACCAGGTACTTGTAGGTCCACAACACATCCTACGTCTCAACATCAATAATAACAGGTGCAGTGCTGTCTTAGTCTACATTGAATGTCATCACCATCTCCTTTGCCTTACTGATGTGAAGCTGCAGAATATTTATAATGCACAATTTGACCAAGTCTTCCTGTAGGACCTTTATTCATCCTCCTTCCTCCCTTAATGCACACAACTAATGCTGAGTCATCACATAATTTCTGCAGATGACCTGACTCAGTGTTTTATCTAAGTTCCCAGGTATACAGGGTAAAACGGCAAGCACACTACCCTGTGGAGCCCCCAGAGCAGCTGATAGCCATATCTTCCTCACAACTGAAAAGGCGCACAAACTGTGATCTGC
This sequence comes from Hemitrygon akajei, assembly GCF_048418815.1. NCBI lineage: Eukaryota > Metazoa > Chordata > Chondrichthyes > Myliobatiformes > Dasyatidae > Hemitrygon > Hemitrygon akajei. Next base: position 36,069,291 of record NC_133151.1, on the reverse strand, counting down.
CAGTCCGTGCTACTGCTATGTAAGCAGATGGCCTTGAAATTGCAGGTCTTGAGTCTTAACTGTGTTGGAGAAATAGAAAAATCTATAGCAATGAATTAATGTCTAACTTTGGGCCGTCAATTTTATGGTCCCGTCTGGCAATTCCCCATTGCCTCATGAATTGTGCCCGAACCCCCCTGCCCTTTCGCAGTTCAGCAAATTACACATACCTGCTTTCCATTCGGAACAGCAGGATAAAAACCCTGGATTCACAACCAGGAACTGCCAGTTCGTTGGTCAACTCTTGTATGAGTAACCTCTTTTCATTGTTATTTAGGGCTGTGTTCGCCCCCAGCTACGTCCTTGCGACAGAACGAAAAGGCTCAGAATGAACCCAGCGGACATGGACCCCGTGCAACAGTCCCTCGCCAGCCAGTGCTACCTACTGGGCGCCCATGACCAGCTGCTCAGGGAGGTCACGGAAAAACTTTGTACCCTCTCCAGGAATGTGAGGAAGGCCAGTGAACAAGTGGACCGGGTATCCACTTCCCTTACTCTGTCCCCTCCAAGAACCCTGGCGACCCAAACCGCACAGCCAGGGACGGCTACGCCCCTGGGATTGCAACAACATCCCCTGGAGAGCCATGCGTGAAGCCTACGATGGGGACCTAGGGAGGTGCCGGGCGTTCTTATTGCCAAGCTCCCTGGTCTTTGAGCTGCAGCCACGTACGCACACCTCGGCTAGATCAAAAATTGTGTACATCATGGGGCTGTTACGCGGGGATGCCTTGGCATTGGCCACCGCGAAATCGGATAACCGACCACAGATTTGCACCTACTTTCCCTCCTTCCTCTCTGAAACGAGAAGTGTCATCGAGCAGCCCATTCGCGGTAAGGGTGCCGCAAGGCGCTCGCTGACGCTTTGTCAGGGTTTTCAGAGCGTAGTGAAATACTCCATCGAGTTTCGAACATCAGCGGCTGACACAGGGTGGAATGACGAAGCTCTACGGGAGGTGTTCTGACAGGGCCTCTCAGAGAATATAAAAGATGAACTGGCAGTTGGATACGAAACGGACTGCCTGGATTGTCTCATCTCTCTTGCTACCAAGCTAGATAATCGGCTTCGAGAGCGTCTGAAAGAAAAGACCATTCGCCTCGCTCCTCTGTTTAGCCCACGTCCCACCTTACCATCTTCTACCAGCACTAACCACTCTCTCCTCTCTGTTCCTCGCAGAACTCCCACTCCTGCCATTCTGGTGTATCAGACGACTCTCCCTTCTGTTCCCCAAACCCGGATGCAGATCCCGGCTACCGTGAATTATTAACAACAGTCCCTGTCCCTCTCCGCCTTGGTGGATTCCGGTGCCGAGTGCAATCTGCTGGACAAAGACATAGCCTCCAAGGCCGGAATACCTCGTGAGCAGCTCAATACCCTTCTGGAAGCCCGAGCACTGGACGGAAAACTGCTGGCTCGGGTGATCCACTGTACGCCGCCCCTCACCTTGTTTCTCTCCAGAAACCATCGTGAGGAGGTACGGTTCAATCTCAGCCATTCGGTACAAGCCCCTGTAGTTCTAGGATACCTATGGCTGAACCACCACAATCCCGACTTCGACTTCTCTACCGCAAATTTAACCAGCTGGAGCCTGTTTTACCACGCCAACTGTCTGCAGTCGTCCCCATCTCCCAAGGGGACTACCACGACCCGCCTGCTGTGGAACCCCTCGATTTGTCCCGCTTCCCCACCGAGTACCATGACCTGGGACAGGTACTCAGTAAACAAAGGACTCTTTCCCTGCCTATGCACCGCCCATTTGATTGTGCCATCGACCTTCTCCCTGGGGCCTCACTACTCACCAGTCGTCTTTATAACCTATCCGCCCCGGAGAGACAGGCCATGGAAAAATGCGTCAACGACTCCCTCGCGGCGGGCATTATTAGACCTCCTGCTCCCCGATAGGTGCCGGTTTCTTCTTTGTAGAAAAGAAGGATGGGTCGCTCCATCCTTGTATTGATTACCGAGGTCTAAAGAGTATAACAGTTAAGATTAAGTCTCCATTAACCGTCATTAGTTCGGCTTTTGAACCACTGCATGGAGCCAGCATCTTCTCGAAGTTTGACCTTCGTAACGCATACCATCTAGTCAGGATGAGGGATGGCGGCCTTTAATACACCTCTGGGCCACTTCGAATAATTGGCCATGCCATTTGGCCTCACCAATGCTCCCGCCGTTTTGCTTAATCAAGCAAACTTTATTAATCGCTTCGTATTCCTTTATCTCGATGATATCTTGATATTTTCTAGCAGCCCCCAGGAACACATTCACACGTCCGTCTAGTCCTCCAGAGACGGTGGGAAAGCCAGTTATTTGTGAAGGAGTAAAAATGCGATTTCCACGTTCCTTCGGTCAGCTTCCTGGGTTATATCATTGAGAGCGGACAGCGGAGAACAGATTCCGAGAAGATCCGTGCAGTGGAAGAATGACCTAGGCCTGAAAAGGCAGTTCGCAACCGCTCCCATCCGGACCTTTCCCGCCAATTCATTGTTGAGGAGGGCGCCTCTGACTCCGGAATAGGAGCAGTTCTGTCCCAACGATGAAGTTCAGACGGAAATCTTCACCCCTGTGCCTCCTTTTCTCGCCGACTGTCCCCCGCCGAGCGGAATTCCGACGTGGGCAATCCGGAACTACTGGCGGTTATACTAGCATTGGAAGAATGGAACACCTCTTTACTGTGTGGACTGATCATAATAACCTGGGTTATATTCAGACCGCCGAATTTTTGAACTCCCGTAAGGTGTTTGGCATTATTTTTTAGAAGGTTCAAATTTTCCCTCACATAAAGTCCAGGGTCCAAGAATGGGAAGCTGGACGCGCTCTCCCGGCAATACAACTCCAAGGAGGACACTTCCAGCCCAGAGACTATTCTCCCACCATCCTCCGTGGTAGCCACCCGCCCTTGGGAGATTGAGTCCAACGGGACAACCCCGACCGCGGCAATGGACCCGGTGATTGCCTGAATGCGCCCGATTCCGTCAGATCCCAGGTTCACCTGCCAGCATCAAATCGAAAGTTGATAGGTTCCCGATTAGTGAAGACATTAACCGTTACAGGGAGAAGGAAGGGTTCAGAAGGATAGTGAATCATTCGTTATGGAAAGGCAAGCAGACTTAATGATCCAAATAGCTTCATTTTTTTTCTTCTTTGCCTTTTGGTCTGAGGGTACCCTTTTGAAACTTTTCGCTCAGGAGGATCCCTTGAAAGGATGTTCTGGTTTCATGGAACCCCTGCTCAAAATAGTTATATGTACAACTCACAGTACGGTTGCATGTTGTTTGTCCAGGTTTTGTTACGATTCTCTAAACATTCTCGATCGAGCTTGTCTTTATGTAATAAAGTTCACCGTTTTCGTAACATCATTCAGAGCTTTTTTGATTTCATCTCCAAACGTTTCTGACATCAGAAATTCTTTTTGAAGAAAACCCAGTGATCTACACCTTTAGCATTTAATTATTTATTTTCTACAAGAGAAACTGAAGCCAACCATTGATGAGGCACCATCAGTACAGATACCAACACAGTTCGTCCACGGCAGACATTTTGCTTCCAGATATGTAAACAAATAATTAAACATGTTTTGGCGTTTGATACTTTCAGGCAGCTCTTTGAAAAGGAAAACAGTTTTCTGAATTCTCTCTCTCTCTCTCTCTCTCTCTCTCTCTCTCTCTCTCTCTCTCTCTCTCTCTCTCTCTCTCTCTCTCTCTCTCTCTCTCTCTCTCTCTCTCTCTCTATGTGTCTCTATCTCACTCTTACTCACTTACTCTCTGTATCTCTCTCTGTACCTCCCTCTCTCTCTCATTCATTCATCTAAAGTTTTATCTCACGCTTGTCCTTTTCTCGTTCACTTTCAGCTATTTTGCATCTATTAATCTCCCAATGTCGTGTACAGTTTTTATTACATAACCGCTCTGCCCATCTGTCCATTCCTCTGCAAATTGAAATATTTATTCCCAATGTCCTTTTGACTGATTCGGGATGCTCATTTCTACATCAGCAACAAAATCATCTAGTCGTTTCCATCTCGGCCTTGTTCTCTGTATGGTATCTCTGTATGTGTGTGTGTGTGTGTGTGTGTGTGTGTGTGTGTGTGTGTGTGTGTGTGTGTGTGTGTGTGTGTGTGTGTGTGTGTGTGTGTGTGTGTGTGTGTGTGTGTGTGTGTGTGAGTGTGTGTGAGAGAGAGAGAGAGAGAGAGAGAGAGAGAGAGAGAGAGAGAGAGAGAGAGAGAGAGAGAGAGAGAGAGAGAGAGAGAGAGAGAGAGAGAGTATGAGAATCACCAGGAAGAACCTGAAGGACTGAAGGACAGTCCAAAATGGGAAACTGCCGGGACAGAGGTAGAGATCGGTCAGTGTCGCTGGTCTCCGTTCAGTGATGAATAATTAACAAACAAAAAAAAAAGAAATCTGTTTGTCTAGCTGCTTCGTGACAAAGATCTACCGGCCTATTTTCACCAGAGACACTGCTGAGGTAATGCCAAAGAATTTTGATCCACGTATTTGTCTCCAATCGCCCGAATATTTATAATTGAGAAAATGGTATTGAATTAAAGTGTTTGTTCAAGCAACTGTAACTAAGAAAGTTAGTGAGGTGTATAAACATATCTCCGGAGACTGATCCTCGGTATAAATCAAGGTTGTTGTGAGGCATCAGCTCAGACTTTGCCGGAGCTGTGAATTCAGGAGCAACGGAAATTGCAGATTCTCACGAAATGTATCCAGTCATCCCGCGGATACGGGAAATTTACTATCCTTTCATTTCAGCCTTTGGAATTCCCGGTAATCCGCTGCCGCTGGTGGCACATGATGTTCAGTTCCAATGTTGTGATTGTTCCGGCTGCTGCCATATTCCAAAGCAGTGTTTCGTAATTCAGGGATGGACTGTGGATTCTGGGATCTGGGTCTACAAAAAACACTGTGGGAATTCAGTGAATCAGCCAACATCTGTAGAATTTAACGGGCGGGGCAGGGTTCTTCCAGAGGTTTGTTATCAATATTGGGATGTTCGGATCTCTGAGTTTTAGGTCTTGTAGCAACTGTACTGAATTTTTAAATAATTTATTTATGCAGTTCGGGAGATTATACCAATTGATTGTCTGCTTTGTGTGTGAGAGATTGTCTGAGTGAGCTGTAATAATCAACCGATCGACTGGTAGTAACACCTTAGAAAATGTGAGGAATTCCATGGGAACGAAACGTTTTGGTTTTTAATAAATGAGTGTGGAGTGATTCATAATATAACAGCTTGAGGGTAAAACAATGAACTCGTTGCTGAGCCAATTAACTCAAGCGAAGTGATGCTTCTCAGATATCAAGACTGTGAAATGCTTTCTATTTTATCCACATCTGACAAAGTTACAGATATCTGACGACGGCACCGAGTTCGCTGCTGGACGTCGAATTACTCACCTCGCCTCCCATAGATGGATAATTCAGTGGGAGGCGTCATGTCTGTCTGTGAGGTTGTGTCAGACTGCGCTGTATCTGTTGGAATCAGTCAATGTACTGTTGTAAAGTCAGTGAGGTACAAATGCTGGAAAAAGAAACAGACTCGGGAATGCTGGAAACACTGAGCCCCAAGCAGCTTGTATGGAAAGAGAAACCAGTTAACAGGGGCCAGGGGTCCCTCTGTGAACGGTTCTGAGTAGAGATACTTCAATTGCTTTCTCACATCTTCTCTGTTGCCCGGATGAGCATTTCCAGCATTTCCCGTTTTTGTTCTGACGTTCAGCTGTTCTGTCGTTGACACGGATCGCCATGGAGGTTGCTAATTGTCCAATGGAAGAATCTCGCCAAAAGAATCCGGATTTATTCATTTCATTCAGACGAGAAGCGGGTGTCACCGGTATAATATGTTCCATTCAGTATTGACTCTGAGGAGATAATTACGCAGTTTTAGCTTATTATTGATATTTTAAACTTCACCGGTACCGGTCAGTAACAAATCCGTATTGGGATCATATTGACTTCATTTTACTGTGCAAACTCTTTTCCTGTCTCTGCCATCTCTACACCCTGTTTTAATCCTCCAATCGCAAAACGCAACAATAAAGTGGAAATATTACAGGGTCCCTTCAAACTGCTGCATTGACTTCTGCTCAGTATTTTCTCAACTTGTTGTTCCCCGTCTCTCTTCCAGCGAATTTGTCGGCGATTGTGATCCTGTCCCGGGGAAAATGCGGTCTCTCCAAAGGTGTCACGTACTACCTGGTGGGAATGGCAGCGGCCGATCTCCTGGTCGTTATCTCGAATCCGCTGTTGAAGTGGACTGCTGCGATTTATTTACCTCGAACATTCTTGCGGATCACTCATGTGTGTAGACTCGATATGTGGTTAGTCTTTGCGAGCACCTCGGCCTCAGTCTGGCTGACTGTCGCTTTCACCGTCGATCGATTTGTGGCTATTTGCTGTGATAAGCTGAAAACAAAATATTGCACCGAGAGAACAGCGGCTGTGGTTATCGGGACAGTGAGTGTGCTGGCTTGTTTAGAGACTGTCCCCTGGGGCTTTGTATACGAACATGGAGAAATAATTGATGGTGTTCCCTGGGATTGTGTTCCTGCATTGATCTTCACAATCTCTCCCTCATGGGCAGCATTTGAGTTATTTCATCGCATTTTAACCCCTTGTGTCCCATTCTTATTGATTTTGCTGTTCAATATTCTGATTGTCAGGCGGATTCTAGTGGCAAGTCGAGCCCGCAGGGGGCTCCGGGGACAAAAGAGTGGAGAGAATGACAAGGACCGGGAGATGGAGAACCGACGCAAATCCATCGTTTTGCTCTTCAGCATAACCGGTAGTTTCGTCTTGTTGTGGGGAACACTCGTGATATTTTCTATCTATAGACGGATTTCAATGGGTTTTGTTGATTCTGTCACTGATCCCCGTTACATTACACAACACGCATCGCTAATGCTGCAGATTCTCAGTTCCTGCACCAACACGTGTATTTACGCCCTGACACAAAACAAATTCCGAGAGGAACTGAAGAATGCGGTGAAATACCCACTGAATCGGATTTTGAAACTCGTAGAACGTTTGAAATAAATGCTATAATGTAATACAATTTAGCTGCCTTCATGCTCCCTATTCTATGCCCCTACTTGAGGTTAAATAGAATCAATGTGTGAATAGAGTTAAAAACAAACATGAGAAAATCTGCAGATGCTCGAAATAAAAACGACATATATAAAATCAGATTTAATGAACAGTCTCGGCCAGAGACGTAGGCTCTTTACTCTTTTCCTCACACAAAATGTTGTATGAACTCAGCAGGCCAGGCATCATCTATGGAAAATAGTAAGCAGTCGAGGTTTTGGTCTGGGACCCTTCTTCGGCGTCCTGTAAACTGTTCACTCTTTTCCATTTTGTGTGTGTTGCCTTAGAGATACAAAACAGCTCCTTACTTATGATCCCGACGGCATCACCGACCTCACCATCCCAGAGAAATCCCTTCTGCACCAAAAAATACGCCCTATTAAATTGAAGCTTGAAGTGAACCTGTTAACCCTGCTTTCCGGTTCTGACAAAACTGCCTGATCTTGAAATATATATTCTTCTGTATCAACCGCTCCTTCTCCCGTCATAACCCGTCCTTTCGTTCACCATTTTTTCCTCATTTTCTCTACCTCTCCGTTGTCCTTCTCTCTGCTACCATCAACTATCTTACTGTAACAGAATTTAAATATTCACAGCTGAAGAGGAAGTACAATCTCATACAGCTGTCGCTCCGGGAGAAGAAACATATACATATATAAAGAAAGAGAGAGAGAGAGAGAGAGAGAGAGAGAGAGAGAGAGAGAGAGAGAGAGAGAGAGAGAGAGAGAGAGAGAGAGAGAGAGAGAGAGAGAGAGAGAGAGAGAGAGAGAGAGAGAGAGGTGCAGATCGTAGGGAGACAGACAGCCAGAGGGGGTTAAGGACAGAGAGAGTGAGACATGGAGAGAAAGGGCGCGAGGGAGAGTACCTGATGTAGAGTGCGGGAGGGAGAGCAGACGAGGGAGATGCCGCCATGTAGATGACGCAAGAGGCAGCAAGGGAGAGTGGGCGCGAGCGAGGGTGGATGTAAAAGAGACTCGCGAGAGGGAGAGAATGAATGAGATCGCGAAGGAATGAGGGCGCGAAAGAGAGGGCATCAGAGAGAGGGCGCCAGGGCGATGACGCCAGAGTGAGCACAAGGGAAAGAGAGCGAATGAGACATCGGGAGGTGTAGGAGTGAGAGAGAGACAGAGAGAGCAGGCTGCGTGACATTGTCGAAGCTGTGGTCGTTTTCAACACTGAGGTCGGTTTGTTTAGTGGATGATAAGTATTATTTTGAATAATGCACTGCTACTACCATAGATATTTGTTTTGCTTGCTGTACTAAAATTATTCGAGTTCCGATAAAGTGTTTTTTTAAACACGTGTGCATTCTCCTTTGCTTGAGAATGCATATGGAAATATAACGTCTACAGTTATATTAAAAGCAAGAGGATAGTGAGGGATAAAATTGGTCCCTTAGAGAATCAGGGTGGTCAGCTATGTGTGGAGCCGAGGGAGATGGGAGAGATTTTGAACGATTTCTTCTCTTCGGTATTCACTAAGGAGAAGGATATTGAATGGTGTAAGGTGTGGGAAACAAGTAAGGAAGTTATGGAACCTATGACAATTAAAGAGGTGGAAGTACTGGCGCTTTTAAGAAATTCAAAAGTGGATAAATCTCCGGGTCCTGACCGGATATTCCCCAGGACCTTGAGGGAAATTTGTGTAGAGATAGCAGGAGCTCTGACGGAGATCTTTCAGATGTCATTAGAAACGGGGATTGTGCCGGAGGATTGGCGTATTGCTCATGTGGTTCCATTGTTTAAAAAGGGTTCTAGAAGTAAGTCTGGCAATTATAGACCTGTCAGTTTGACAACAGTGGTGGGTAAATTAATGGAAAGTATTATTAGAGATAGTATTTATAATTATCTGGATAGACAGGATCTGATTAGGAGTAGCCAGCATGGATTTGTGCGTGGAAGGTCATGTTTGACAAACCTTATTGAATTTTTTGAAGTAGTTACGAGGAATGTTGACGAGGGTAAGGCAGTGGATGTAGTCTATATGGACTTCAGCAAGGCCTTTGACAAAGTTCCACATGGAAGGTTAGTTAAGAAGGTTCAGTCGTTAGGTATTAATGCTGGAGTAATAAAATGGATTCAAGAGTGGCTAGATGGGAGATGCCAGAGAGTAGTGGTGGATAATTGTTTATCGGGATGGAGGCCGGTGACTAGCGGGGTGCCTCAGGGATCTGTTTTGGGCCCAATGTTGTTTGTAATATACATAAATGATCTGGATGATGGTGTGGTAAATTGGATTAGTAAGTATGCTGATGATACTAAGGTAGGAGGTGTTGTGGATAATGAGGTCGGTTTTCAAAGCTTGCAGGGAGATTTATGCCGGTTAGAAGAATGGGCTGAACGTTGGCAGATGGAGTTTAATGCTGAGAAGTGTGAGGTTCTACATTTTGGCAGGAATAATCCAAATAGAACATACAGGGTAAATGGTAGGGCATTGAGGAATGCAGTGCAACAGAGAGATCTAGGAATAACAGTGCATAGTTCCCTGAAGGTGGAGTCTCATGTAGATAGGGTGGTGAAGAAGGCTTTTGGAACGCTGGCCTTTATAAATCAGAGCATTGAGTACAGAAGTTGGGATGTAATGTTAAAATTGTACAAGGCATTGGTAAGGCCAAATTTGGAATATTGTGTACAGTTCTGGTCAACAAATTATAGGAAAGATATCAATAAATTAGAGAGAGTGCAGAGACGATTTACTAGGATGTTACCTGGCTTTCAGCACTTAAGTTACAGAGAAAGGTTGAACAAGTTAGGTCTCTATTCATTAGAGCGTAGAAGGTTGAGGGGGGATTTGATCGAGGTATTTAAAATGTTGAGAGGGATAGATAGAGTTGACATGAATAGGCTGTTTCCATTGAGAGTAGGGGAGATTCAAACGAGAGGACATGATTTGAGAGTTAGGGGGCAAAAGTTTAAGGGAAACACGAGGGGGTATTTCTTTACTCAGAGAGTGATAGCTGTGTGGAATGAGCTTCCTGTAGAAGTAGTAGAGGCCAGTTCAGTTGTGTCATTTAAGGTAAAATTGGATAGGTATATGGACAGGAAAGGAGTGGAGGGTTATGGGCTGAGTGCGGGTAGGTGGGACTAGGTGAGATTAAGAGTTCGGCACGGACTAGGAGGGCCGGAATGGCCTGTTTTCCGTGCTGTGATTGTTATATGGTTATATAATATGAGAGTCAGTTACAGGCCAGTCAGTCAGAATTCAGGCCTCCCTGTCCCTATGAGGAAAGTGGAGAAGGACGGGGACATTCAGGAACTTCAGATGATAAGAGATATTGCATTAAGTTATAAAAGTAAGAGGAGGTATATGTAATGATTTGGAAGCTGAAATTGGACAGGGTCTTGAAGGAACATATAGGAAGCAAGAAACAGGTCACACTGAACAGGACAGTGAAAAGTTACTTCAATGTGCAGGGTCAACGAGAATCCAAAGTAATTTTACGTATACACTGAAAAAAAACAGCATACTGGGGAGAGGACAGGAATCCCCAAGGACAAAAGGGGGAGATTATGGCTGTAGCCAGATTTAATATGCGAGATATAAAATAAAAACTTTGCATTCATTTGCCTTCACAAAGGAGAAGGATATGAAGGAAAGCTAAATCAGTAAGGGGTATGGGAATATTCTCAGGTGATTTGATACTAAGCAGAAGGCGTTTTTGGATCACTCAAAGAGTATTAAGATGGGTAAATCCTTTGGGGATTTAGTACATTGAGGGACGCAGTCGATATGCAGGTAAACATGAAGTTTAATCTGGCATCATGGACACACACACACATGCAGTGTACTGAGGGGACTGATCCTGTGCTGTATGGTTCACTGTTTATTGGTCAATGATTTCAGGCTCAGTTGGCAAAGGATCAAAGAGAAATGGGATGAAAATTTAATTTCAACTCTAACTGTGGTTCTCATCTGGAGTGATGGGAATAAGCAATCAGAGAGTTCCAAGAGTAATCTGACAGGTACCTAATGGGAAATAACCTGTCGAGCTGTGGGAAGAGAGTGAGGAACGTGACAGTCATTTTGTTGTACCAGAAGGTGGGATAGACTTGATGGTTTGAATGGTGTATCCAAGCTCACAATGATCATGTCCCACTAATGATACCAAAACTCCGTCTGGTCTTAATTCATGGACACTATCAAACATCTCCCTCCCACTGGGCATATTTCAGGATGCAGCGGAGTGTAGATAAAGGGAAAAAAAAATAGCTATTGATAGATAGATAGATAGATAGATAGATAGATAGATAGATAGATAGATAGATAGATAGATAGATAGATAGATACTTTATTCATCCCCATGGGGAAATTCAACTTTTTTTTTCCAATGTCCCATACACTTGTTGTAGCAAAACTAATTACATACAATACTTAACTCAGTAAAAAATATGATATGCATCTAAATCACTATTTCAAAAAGCATTAATAATAGCTTTTAAAAAGTTCTTAAGTCCTGGCGGTAGAATTGTAAAGCCTAATGGCATTGGGGAGTATTGAACTCTTCATCCTGTCTGAGGAGCATTGTATCGATAGTAACCTGTCGCTGAAACTGCTTCTCTGTCTCTGGATGGTGCTATGTAGAGGATGTTCAGAGTTATCCATAATTGACCGTAGCCTACTCAGCGCCCTTCGCTCAGCTACCAATGTTAAACTCTCCAGTACTTTGCCCACGACAGAGCCCGCCTTCCTTATCAGCTTATTCTCAATTTCCAAAGATTTTTGTAATGACAGCAAGAGAAAGATGAACATAAATGTAGGCATGTTAGGGAAAGTTGTAAAAACAACCGAGTGGTGTGTTAGTGCAAGTTCTCCAATAGTTACTGGGATTCTTGAGCGCAGCTGATTTTTTTTTTTGGATCGATGACAACTTTATCAGCATTTACAGACTATACTATATTGGTTTGTAGCAGATTTAATATTTCATCTAAAACTTTGACAAGCTTCTGTTTGTATAGTGGACAACATCCTGACTGATTGTATCATAGTCTGGAATGGAGACGCTAGTGGTATTGGTTGGATTAGCCAGTGCAAAGTAATGGATGCTGCCAGTCCATCACAGGTAATGTCCTCGCCTTTACTGAGCACATCTACAAGGAGCTCTGTCACAGGAAAGCAGCATCAATTATCAAGGACCCATCATAAAGGTAATGCTCGCTTCTCGATGCTGACTTCAAGAAGGAGTTACTGGAGTCTCATGTTTCACAACACCAAGTTCAATATAACTATTACCACTCGATGATTAGGCTTTTGAAGCAGAGGAGATACTTTCACCTATCGGAACAATTAACTCACATTCTGGGACTCTGCAAATGATTTTCTGGGTATTTAATTCACGTTTATTGCCATTTTCTTCTGTTTTCTTTTATACATTTACACAATATTTGATGTATTTGTACATTGACATTTTCCCTGTCTTAGTTGTAAGCAGTTTTTCATTGATCCATTATGTTTCTTTGTATTTACTATGTTTCCCCTTAATAAACTGAATACCACGTTAGTATATCGTGACACATATGTACTTTGACAAGAAATTTACTTTAAACACAGCATTTCACAGAACATGTCTTGTGACGAAGTGTGGAGTAAGATAGTATTTTCATTTCTGGAGAGAAGCAGGATGACAGGTGTCTAGAAAGACTTATACAAGATTATAGGAGGCCTAAATTGTGGGGATAGCCAGATAACTTTTTTTTCCAGGCGGGTGTAGCTAAAACAAGGGGCATAATTTTAAGATGATTGTGGGAAAGTATCGGGGAGATGTCTGTAGTTATTTTTTTTTAACACTGAATTTGTGTAGATTTCTCTACTCGGACTGGTGGTTGTGGCAGCTGCATTAGATATATTGCAGAGAGCTTACATTGGGGAATGCAGCTGACAATTGACTTATTTCAATGGAAGAACATTTTGATCACAGTCATCATCAAAGAAGGACACAATCTTGGGGAATTTTGCTAAACTGAGTACAATCTAATGATTACCTAATACGTTGTACTTCTTCCTCTGCTTTCCCCTTGTTATAACTTTGACTTCCCATCTACTTTTTTTCCACTGCGGTTGAAGAAACCTGGACCACATTGCCATAGATGCTGACTGGCCTGATGAGTTTATCCGGCATTTTGTATGTGTTCCAAGCTAATGAGGACTATGTTAGGCAGTAACTGGGCAAAGTAAAGATCGGGAGCAGCTGTGATTGGGTGAACTCAAATCTCACCTGTGAGAGTTATTTAAAGACAGGTGGTTCAGAATTCAAACTGTTTCTGTTAGGGGGAAAGACATGGATGCAAGATATGAGAACAAGTGGATGATCAGAGATTTTGCAAATGCAGTAAAAAAGAAAAAAAAGTATGGAAAGTTAGGGAAGTAGAAATTAGATGAAGCCCTTGATAAAGATTCACCAATTTGCAGATTACACAGAGAATCTTCAGTGCTGAATGATGGTGGGGGAGTGGGGATGAGTTTGCTGAGCAATACTGGGGAGAATAGCAAGGCATTTTGTACATACAAACGAAATAACAGGGGCCCCGGGGAGAAGGTAGTATAACTCAGGGGTACAGGAGAGAACATTTACCTGGAGCCAGAGGAAGTGGAAAAATCACGGAATTAATATTTCACGTCAGTATTCATCAATGAGGAAGTCATGGAGGAAAGAAAGATCAGGAATGATACGCTGATATTCCACGACACGTTGATAACGAGTTGGTGGAAGCATTGGGAATCTCGAAGAACACTAATTTGGATATGATTCATTCTGGATAATTGAGTAAAGTAAGATTGCGGATTGCAGGTGCCTTCAAAGAAATCTTTGTAGCTTTTTTTTTAAAGTTACACATGTTACTGGAGAGGATGGCAGATGAGCCATTATTGTTCCCCTGATTTATCTGGGCTATAGAGACAAATCTGGAAAATACATCATTGACACAGACAATTGGGGCAGATGTGGATAGTGAGGGAGGTTGACAAAACATTCAGCAGAACATAGACGAGCTGGAAATGTGGGCAGAGGAATAGCAGATGAAGGTTGGTACACAGTATATTCAAATTTCAGGCACGTTTTTATTCAGAATACCTCACCCTATTGGTGTATGTCAGTTACAACAGTGAAATGTAGTGCCTCAGATTACGGGAGATCAAGGAGTCGTTCAGTATCTCTGATAACTTCAGATGAGAGAAATGCAGCAACTGCCGCTCTTGACTGCCTGTGTGAAGAGGATGGAGGTAGAGATCGACAGACTAAGCATCGTCTTGTTGAGAGCAGATCGTTAGGGAGATGGTTACACCTTAGCTGCAGGATGCTGCTAATTTTGGTGACCACCAGGAAAGAGAATGGGAGAGTCAGACAGTGCACGGTGCCCCAGTGAATGCTTCCCTCAGAACAAGTACACATTCCGAATACTGATGGGGGAATGACGTATCAGGGCACAACAGCAGCAGCCAGCCTGCTGGCACTGACAGAGTCTCTAATGCCCAGCAGTGAAGGCAGAGATCAGGTGGATCAGTAGTTGAGAGAAGACTCAAGATTCAGAGGCTGTAAAAGAGTTACCAAGATGGTGTGCTGTCTCCTGAGTGCCAAGCTCAGGAATGTATCAGAGTGGCTAAAGAAAATGTTCAAGTGCTTATGGTTAGGGTGCATAAAACATGGTAAAAAGGGTTGGGCTTGTACACAGTGAGTAGAAGATATTATGAGAGGTTTTAAAAAGTGCAACTCAAACGCAGTATGCACTAGATCACTCCCCGTGCCATATATTGGTGAGGATAGAAATGGAATGATATTTGTGTGTCCTCCCTTGCCTGGGTGATAGTTCTACCACTGATGACCGGTGGTACGTCGTATGGTCATAGTCGATGACCACACCAGGAAGGCGGCGGGAAGATCGACGACAACTTCATCACATCTCATCACCTCTCTGTCTCGCCAACGTTACTCAAACAACTACATCGAACTGAACTGAACTATGCATCATATCGTAAGACTGTATCCATTTACCCCGAGCTTCAAATGAGCCTGGTTTTTGGTTCTATTTACACACACTTCCGCATATATCATTGTTAAACTGTTTCATATATTTGCATGTCATAGTACTGTATTGCTTAGTTTACTAATAAACACTATTAGTTTACAGTAATACCAGACTCCAAGGTGTTTTCCATTTCTGCTGGTTCGGTAACACGGTCACGGGGTACGTGACAGTACCACCTGATGGATGTGCAGAATATGCAGGAAATGAATATTTATGTCTCTGACAACAGATGAATTAGTATGGAGCCTTACAGTGCATTAAGATGGAAAAATCTCCAGGACCTTACCAAGTGGGACTCAGAAGGAAATTAGGGAATATCTTGCAGAGGCCTTGAAGAGGTTTTTGCTTCAAACTCATCCACAAATCAGATTTCAGATATTTAGAGAAACTAACTTGCTATCGCTGTTTAAAATAGGAAACAAAAACAAGCCCGAGAACTGTCAGCCAATGAGACATGTCTTATACTATTTCATGGAGGTTAAATTGCTGGAGAAGATTCCAAGGGACAGGATACACCAACATTTGGAGAGATGTACAACCAGTCATGTCTGGTAAATTTATGAGATTATTTCAAGGAGGTAACTGGAACTGTGAGTAAAGGTATCACAATGGATGTTCTCTGAATGGATTTTAGCAATGCTTTTGGCGAAGTCCCGCGCGGCAGATTAATCTAACAGGATAGATTACACTGGAGGGTGGGAGATGATTGGATTCATAACTCTCACAGTAGTAGGAAGCAGAGGATAATACCTGAAGTTTTTTTTTTCTCTCTCTCAGACTGGAGGGTTGTGGTTAGTGACGTGTTACAGGGGACAGTTCAGAAACATTAGTTGTTTGAAATTTATATGAACGATTTGATGTGAATGTCCAACACACACCAAGCTTGCAAATGATTCAAAAATATGTGGTGCTGTAGATAGTTTAAAGGGGTCATATACCAACGTTAGTTGAGGTTTTACAAATTAACTTCAAATAGGATGACTGTGCAGAATTGCATTTTAAGTAATTTATACAGTGTAGGATTTATACAGTGAAGGCTGGAGGCCTGGTTGTGGATCAAAGAGGCCTTGGAGGACAAGTGTACAGTTCACTCAAAGCAGCATCACAGGTTGTTAGCTGGTGAAGAAGGTGTTTGGCTCAATGACTTCATCTGTCAAGTAGCTGAGTCAAAGTAGGTATTATAAAGTTTTGTTTCAGGAAGATAACAACTGTGAGAGGCGGCTCTTGGAGTATTCTGCATGGATTTGGACATTTTGTTCTGGGAAAGATGGTATTCAGTTACAGAGAGCAGAAAAGATTTAGCAGGATGTTGCCTGACTTGGGGGCCAGAATTACAAGAGATTTACGTATTTCCTCGAATGTAAAATATTGAGGGGTGTTCTGATCCTGGTATATCAGATCGTGAAAGGCATGGATAAGGTGGAAACCACAGCTGTTTCCTCAGGAAGGAGGTGATTTATAAAAGGAGGGTGTCAGTTCAACAACAGATGTGAGAGATTTTAAAGTATCAAAAGTTGAGAGATTTAATGAGGTTGCCAAAGATTAGGGATTTTAAAAAAAAAAATTATGCATCTTGGAGAGCTTTTTGTGGAAGCACAGGGATCGTTCCACTGGGTCTTGGTCAAGGACGGAGGCAAAGTGTCAATGGATGAGAATTTGGGACTCATGACAACAGAACGCCAGATGTTTCAAACCAGTTCTGGAACAGGGAGATGGGTGTTCTGGAAATCAAAGCTCATTCCATTATCATAGACCGCATCTGACAAGTGTGGAGGAGAAGTTACAGTGCCTTGGAAATGTGTTCAGTCTGCAACACTTTGTTCACATTGTTGAGCATTACAATGAGATACTTTGAACAAATTTAACAGTGAATCTTTTATTTTTTTTTGTGTGAATCTTACGCCCTTACTTTCCACAGTAGAGCACAAAAATAAGGAAAACTGTAAAGCAAGAGAAACTAAAAAAATAAAAAATGTGTTAGCAGTTTAAAAGTATTTATACCCCTTTGTTCAGTACCTCGTTGAATCACCTTTCGCAGCTATTACAGCCACCGAATATTTTGCATAACTCTCAATTTCCTTTGCACTATGTGATAAAGTAAGACTTGCCCATTCCTCCTTGTAAAATTTCCAAAGCTGTGTCAGGTTGTTTGGGGAGTGCCGGTGGACCGAAATCCTGAGGCCCTGCCAGAGATGTTCGATTGGATTAAGGTCAGGGTATTAACTGGGCCAATCAAGGAGATCTACATTGTTCATGTGAAGCCACTCCATGTTTGCTCTGGCTGCGTGCTTTAGGTTGTTATGCTGCTGAACGACAAACTTCCTCCCCAGTTTAAGCTTTCTAGCAGTTTTATATCCAGGTTGGCTTTGTATTTAACAGCATTTATCTTCCCATCAATCTTGACTATATTTGCTTTCCCTGCAGGTGAAGGGTATCTAATAGCAAGATGCTACCTCCACCATACTTTACGGTAGGAATGGCTGATGTGCAGTATTAGATTTATAACACGAGTACCGTTTAGTTTTGAGATCAAGAAGTTCTACTTTAGTATCATCCGACCAGAATAACTTATTCCACATCTTTACGGTATATTCGAAGAGACACTTTACGAAGAATATGATTTTTTAAATATAGATTCCGTCTTGCCATTTTTCCATACAAAAAGTTTTTGTGCAAGGATAGATAATGTGAATCAGGAAATTCATTTCTAGTTGCAGCAGTTGTCATCAGCACGTCACTCAGAGTGACTGCGGTGTCACAATGGCCTCATTCTTCCCGGGTGACTAAGTTTAGAGTTGTGGTCTGACTTTGGTAGTGTGTCAGTAGCTTCATATTTTTACCACTTTTTCGCAATGCACTGTTCTGAGCTCTGCGGAATGCTCACATCCTTTGAGATTGTCTTATAACTTTCCTCTGATTTGTGCTTCCCTGTTATTATTTCACGGACATGTCTTGAATGTTTTTTCATCTTCCTTTTGGTTTGGTTCTTTGAAAATCTGCCATACTCTTGGACATTACAGAGAGAGAGCGTATTGATTCTTTAGAATTCGTTGAAAACAGGTGATACTCCAAATTTCTGCATCAGCAAATTGGGTGAGTTGGTAAGGTGATACAGTACACCTAAGGAACGTTAGATTTGTAATTACATTGGACATGGATACTACTACAGCGTAAAAACTTTGGTTTTAAATTTTCATGAATTGCTGACAGGTCTTGAATTTTCTATTTGATTTCACATGATGAACACATTTTGTAGATTAGCTCAAAAATCCTACTTCAAGATATTGAGAACACCAAACAGTAAAATGTGACAGTAGGTGTTCAGTATGAATACTTTTTTCAACGCACTGGGCCTGCAGTTACAACTACATTGGGGAAATGAGAGTTATTTCAGACTGATGTAATGAGAGTTGAGGCTGCTTCTATCCCTGGAAGAAGGAAGATCAAAGACAGCAGGTCCAGAGTCATCTGGATGTCAAAGGATGTTGAGATATTGACCGAAATAATAGGAAGCCTGTGCAGGTTTGGGGCACTGAAGACAAGAGAGGCCGTTCAATGGCATCAGGGAGTACAAAGATTTTGAAAGAAGGAATCAGAAGGGCAATAAATCACAAGTCAACAGAGGCAAACATAGATTACGGGCATGATCAATGATGATAACAATATAAATATATTAATAATTGTCTACCCACACAACCAATCAACAGATGGCGTGAAAGCCATCGGTCTACATACAGATCTGATAAATCTGGAGAAGAAGCATGTTTATGTGAGAATGCTATTTTTGGAATATAGTTCAGCATTCAACACAATAATTCGCTCCAGGCTCGACAAGAAGCTCAGAGACCACCTCATTCACCAGCTTTGTGTAGCTGGATCCTGGACTTCAGATTCATTTTCAGATTCAGATTCAGTTTATTGTCATTTAAAAACCACAAATGCAAAGCAGTTAAAATGTGGTAGAGTTCCTCCAGAATGATATCAACAAAGCACATGACAAAATAGACAACACCAGATAATCCACATAACGTTTGGCAATCCCCAATCCAGAGTCCGGAGAGGCTGTTGAGTATTAATATCGCGGTACCATCTTAGTGCGTTACCCGGAAAGGAGCTCCTAACCCACCAGACAACACAAGACCAAAAACTAAAGCTACAAGACCTGCACAAAACCACATAGTTACAACATATAATTATAACAGTGAATACAATACCAGAATTTGATTAAAAAAAAAACCATGCGCACGGTAAAAATAGTCCAAAGGTGTTAAAAGACTATAAGTTCGAAAGAAACCACCACACAGTTTCAACAAGTCCTGAGACCCGATAGACTCGTCATCCAACGCCGGCGGCAGAAGGAAATACCCCCGCAATGGACTTCCACCGCGCCGCCCGACTCAGCCTCGCAGGCGCAGCACACAATGAAAACTCCGTCGGACCCAGCCTCGCAGGCACAGCACACACTGAAAGGGACCTGACAGCAGCGGACTCCGAGTCCGTCGAACCTCCGAGCCTCCGACCATCCCCTCCGGCTCAGCTTCTTCGAGTACCATCCTCTGCCGAGCGTATGATCTCCGGCAGATGGCAAGAGTGGACTTCCTTACATCTGCCCCTCGAACTGTCAACACAGGTGCCCCTCGGAACTGTGTCCCAAGCCCCCTACTTTTCTCTCTATATACCTATGACTGTGTTGCCACTCACAGCTCCAATCTACCAATTAAATTTTCCAACGGCACTACACCCATTGGCTTATCTCAAATAATAATAAGGCAGTCAGCAAAGAAGAAATCATTACTGACACAGTGGTGCCAAGAAAACAAGCTCTCCTTCAATATTGCAAAAACAAAGGTGCTAGTTCTGGACTATTGGACGAATGGAAGCAGGCTAACCCCTATTGACATCGATAGATCTGGGGCTGAGATGGTGGACAGCTTTAAGGTCCTTGATATAAACATCTCCAAGGATCTCACGTGGTGTGTACATACGGGATGTGTGATTAAAATGGCAGATCAACAGCTCTTTCACCTCAAACGGTTGAAGAATTTCAGTATGGGCCCCTAAATCCTAAGAACTTTCTGCTAGGGATTGAAACATCTAAGATTATTAAGGAATTGGACACACTAGAGGCAGGAAAAAATGTTCCCGATGTTGGGGGAGTCCAGAACCAGAGACCACAGTTTAAGAATAAGGGGTAGGCCATTTAGAACAGAGTTTAGGAAAAACTTTTTCACCCAGCGAGTTGTGGATCTATGGAATACTCTGCATCAGAAGGCAGTGGTGGCCAATTCTCTGGATGCTATCACAGAAAGAGTTAAATAGGGCTCTTAAAGATAGCGGAGTCAAGGGATATGGGGTGAAGCCAGGAACGGGGTACTGATTGCGGATGATCAGCCATGATCACATTGAATGGCGGTGATGGCTCGAAGGGCCGAAGATCCTACTCCTGCACCTATTGACTATTGTCTATCGTCTATAATTGAGAGCCTCGTTACTGGCTGCATCACTGCCTGGTTTGTGAACTATACGGCTCTTAATCGCAGGACTCGACTGGTGCAGACTTTCCAGCACATCTGCAAAAGTGAGCTTCCCTTTATTCAGGACTCTTACAAATACCGTTGAGTCAAAGGGGTTCGAAGGATCATTGCAGTCACAAGTCACCCCAAATATATCCGGGAACCTGTACTGCAGCATAATAGCCAGTATGAACAGGCTCCGTGATAGCTTCTTCCATCAGACTGATTAACTCATGCTGATAATAGTATTTATTTGTTATACTCACTGTCCTGTTTCACATACTTTCATTATAAATTACTACAGATTGCACTTTGTACATTTAGATGGAAATGTAGTGTAAAGATTTTTTTACTCTTCAAGTATAAGAAGGATATAAGTAATGAAGGCAATTCAATTCAATTTATATATGTGATGAACAACTGGGTAACCAGGGAATGAGTGGGGCCTGATCCGAGGATGAGTAGTTACCTAAGTGACAATGTGTGTATGGGGTCAGATAAGGTGCACACGGTCTCATCAGTATTTATCGAGTAGAAAGGTATTGTGATTGGAGTTTGCAGTTTGCGCAATGAAATTCCACAGCACATTAGCAACAACATGTTGAATGTCTTAGCAGGGTTAAAAGTGGATTAATTGCAGGGCGTAATGAAATGTCTCCCAGGCTGCTATCGGAGACAATGAAGGGTATTGCAAACGCCCTGAGATATTTAAATCGTCCGTGGTCACATTGAATTTATTGCTGATAACGGTGGGACAATATGCCATAGAAAGTTAAATAAATATAGGACACGCCATGGATTGTGGGGGGTTAGAGTGTACTGAGGAAAAATGCATAAATAATGACACTGAAGCAGAATTCGGCCATTTGGCACATCGTGTCTACTTCGCCATTTTATCAGGACTTGTTTATTGTCCCACTCAACTACATTCTCCTGCCTTGTCCCCATAACTTTTGACACTCTCAAAAATCAAGAACCTATCAACCTCCACGTTGAATATACACAGTGACCTGGCCCCTGCAGCCATCTTTGGCAATGAATTATAGACATTCAACACCAACGTGCTGAAGAAATTCCCCCTTATCTCTGTTCTAAAGGGAACGTTCTTCTATTCATAGTACGACCCATCTGGGTCCAGAATCTTCACTATAGGAAACATTCTCTCCACTTAATTCCTTTGTTTTGCCTCCCTCCCTTCTTAAATAGTGGAGGGGTATTTGTCATTTTCCAGTCGTCTTTAACAATTCTGGAATTTGGTGATTCTAGAACGGCCATTACCTAAGCCTCTACAATCTCTTCCGCTAACAGTTGACTTATCTACCTGCAAACCTTTCAGCTTTCCAAGTAGCTTCTCGTTAATCATACTCTCTGACACTCCCGACTTTAAGTCATGCTGCTGTCATACTCTCTCTGCAGTTACTTTACAACAGTCTGATCTCCACTCTTGCCCTTCTATACTTCTTATTCTGTACATCTGAAAAAGAAAACGTTTGGATTCCTCTTTTATGTTACTGGGCAGCTGACCCAGATATTTCATCTTTTCTATCCTTACTTCTTTGTTTTAGTTGCGTTCCGGATTAAGATGGCTGAGAGAATTTCGAAGCGGCAGAGCCCAGGAGCAAAAGCTTAGAACGACCCGAAATTTGGAAAGTTTAAGTGCTGGGCCTGATAGAAAAGGCAATGTTGTTGAGGCTGGAAAACAGGGACGGGCAAGTTAAGTTCACTGCTCTGCATGGTTTAACCGTCTCTGCACTGATCTGTAATTAACAGGCTCGTCAATCGGCTGCAGTGATGACTGGTTTTCTGGTTGTGGTGTCACTTTCCAGAACATTAATTCAATATGTTATTTGCTTAATTTTATTGTTTGCATTATCTGTTTTTTTTCCTGCATATTGAGTGTTTGACGGTTTTATTTCTTTTGTGGGATCTATTGGGTTTCTTTGTTTTGTGGTTGCCTGTAAGTGGACGCATATCAAGATTGTATATACTTTGATAACAAATGCACTTTGAAGTTTTGAACTTTGATTCTGTTGGTTTCTCTAAGCGTCCCAATCGCCTCTCTTCACATTAATTTCTGCCATATTATATGCTCTCTGTTTCACTTTGCCCGATAGTTCCTTTTAAATTCTTCTTCATTGGGTTGTATCTATGCTGCACATTCTGAATTGCTCCCAGACGAGGGCATTGACGTACATTAGCCCGGCACTGAGCAGAGGCCTTGTAAGGATTTTTGCAACCTTAATTGTGTCAAATTAGAGGGCATTGAATTCAGGTAAGTGGAGAAAGTTTGATAGGGGACGTAAGGGACAACATTCCCTACACAGACAGTGATGGTGTGTAGAAGTTGCTGTCGGAGAACATGGCTGGGTTGGGTTCAGTTCCTGGGTTTAAAAGACATATAGACATGTCTATGGATCGGATTGAAACAGAGGGATAAGAGTCAAATGCTGGCAAATGGGACTACCTCGGGCAAGCATGGGCCATCTGGAATGAGGGGCACGTTCCTGTGCTTTAGAACTCTGGGCCTCCAGACAGAGGTCTGTATAAGAAAAGGGAGAGTTTTAAAAAGAGGAGTTTGAGGATTAGTGGGGATCTGAGGAATAATATCGTCTGCAAGTTACAATCTAGCACATTGTGCCTTGGATGGTGCGAGCAAGTACTTAAGGATCATCTTGATGAGCACTTGAATCACCAATGCAGTGAAGACGACAAATCAAGTGCTGAATTGGAGAAGTCTGATTCTCGATGACCGGCACACACATCATGGTGCCATGGGAACCTGGACAGAGCATTTTCGGCTCGTCACCTGAAACATTCTGAACCAGAGGATTAAATTTCTGTTGAACACAGTTATTAATTATATAAAAAAAGGAAAAACACTCTTCCATTTTACATGGGGAAATGGTGAAATATTGTACGTGATATCAGGATAGATGACTGACAGATTGGTGGGATGCGTGCCTACTTATTTATATAGCCCTCCATACACTTCCCATCAATAAAGCTTTACGAAATTCACTTAAATGTTGAAATCCTAACCACATTCAGCAGTTTTCCGACAACTTGTTTCAATATCTCACCTCTCTCTGAGTGAGGAATTTCCGTCTTGTGTTCCCTTTAAGAATTTAAACTTTTACTCTTATCTCCCAGTTCTCGTCTTATCCAGCTTCAGTGGAAAAACCTCCTTGCGTTTCCTCCTGAGCCAAAGGGGATAACTTCTCTCAACTTCACTTGCCCCATCATTGAACTGTTCCAACAAGTAATGGACTTACTTTCAAGGACACTTCACCTCATGACCTCGATATTTATTGCTTCTTTAATGATTGTTATTGTTTTTTTTTTCTTCTTGAATTTGCACAGTTTATTGTCTTCTGCACTCTGGTTGAACGCTCTAGTAGGATTGTCCTTCATTGATTTTGTTATAGTTATTATTCTATAGATTTGCTGAGTAGGCAAGAAAGATATTCTCAGGATTGTATGTGGTCGCATATATGCACCTTCATAATAAAACTTACTTTGGGACTTTGTACTCCTGTCTACTGCCTTTTCCTCCTTTTTAAAAGATTATCATTATTTGTCATATTTACACCAAAACATAGCAAAATGCGTCGTTTCCATTTTTATTTGAATCCTCTCTGTGTGCCTTAATGTCTCGACAGTAAACTACTAGAATTCTCAATTCCCGGAAAAGGTTATTGTAAAACACAGGTCAAGAGATAGAATAACATTTCCAAATCACTGAATATCCCTTGCAGTCCAGTTAATTCAAAAATCAAAAAAACAGAAAGGATATAACATAACTGTTATTCTGCCAAGATCAGGCTGTCCTCAAAAACCGACAGATCGTGCATGTGGACTGGTGATGGAGGCCACCAAGAGGCCATTGGCAACCCAGGAAGAGTCACAGACTACACGGCCGAGATGGGAGAGTCTACGCATACAACGACTGTTTGATCGGGTGGTTTACTAATTTTCATGTTTTTCAATAACCTTTCAATGGAGTTGTTTGGAGTGTTATTTTATATCTATGATATAGTTTTGGCCAGGACACTGACTCAACAGCAATTCGACCTTCTAAATGCAGGTGTATGTTTACTGCTGTTACACGGGGTGACTGAGGAGAACCCAAGTGCAGGACATCAGCACGTCGACTGAGTTGGAGATGCAGGCGTAGACATAAACGCAGAACTGCAATTCGGAGGAAACTTGACAAGGAGACGGGATTTACAGAAACTACCTTGAAATTGGATCTGAAGTTAGAACTAACGGTTCCAATCGGACAAGAGAAAGAAGTATCACTCGAGAATAGTCAAACAAACTGGCAACCTGTGGTACTGACACCATTGTACTTATTTCAGTCTGTGATGAAAACCAGGTTACTGTAAGTAAGTAAACTAGCAGCAATTGGAGCTCTAAAGACTGAAATTAGGGCATAATCAGGGTGAAAGGAGCGTTAAAGGAGAACAGCCAACCGGAACGATGACAGTACCCCTCTCTCAATGGGAGCCTCCAGGCGACCACACCCCCGCCTTGTCTAGATTTTCCCGGTGGAAAACCTGCATGAGAGAATGGTCCAGGATGAAGGAGCGGTGAATCCAGGAACGTTCTTCCGGACGGTACCCTTCCCAGTCGACCAGTTACTGGAGACACCTGCCCCGACGGTGGGAATCCAATTACCGCCGGACGGTGTACGCCGGATGGTCGTTGATGATCAGAGGGGGGGGGGGGGTGAGTGGTGGGGGTTCGGTCGGAGGGCACAAGGAACTGACAAATACCAGTGTAACAGGAAGACCTGAAATGTAGGGTGGATCTGCATAGACGTAGGTAGTTTGAGCCGGATTGCCGTGGGATTGACAAATGCTCTCAATCTCGAACGGTCCAAAGAAGCGGGTGGCCAGGCTCTTGGGCTTGCTCTAGGGAGGAATGTCTCTAGGCGAGAGCCACATCATCTATCCAGGACGATACTCAGGAGGAGGGGTACGATGGCGGTCGGCAATATTTTGGTTACGGTGACAGAGCGAAGCAGGGCCGTGCTTGTGACTTCCCAGATTTTTCGGCAACTGTGTATATGGCCCTGGACTGACGGCACCGCAATTTCCTCTTCCTGGGCGGAAAACAGCGGGGGTTGATACCCAAAGGAGCATCCAGAAGGAGATTTCCCGGCAGCGGTGCTGACCAGAGAGTTGCGGGCGTATTCTACCCATGCGAGCTGCTTACTCCAGGTAGACGGATTGTTGGCTGTTATACAACGTTACGCCACCTCCAAATCCTCGTTGACCCGGTCAGATTGCCCGTTTGTCTGTGGGTGAAACCTGGACGAAGGGCTAAGTGGGACAACAACGGCTCGACAAAAAAAAAAAGATCTCCAAACTTCCGAAATGAATTGAGGTCCCCCGTCCGAGACAATAGCCGAAGGGATTCCGTGAAGTTGGAAAACGTAGGTGACGAGACGGTCTGCGGTCTCCTGCGCGGAAGGTAGTTTAGGGAGTGCTACAAAATGTACCCACTTCGAGAAAAGTTTCACCACAGTGAGTACGGCAGAGTTTCCATATGAAGGGAGTAGATCGGTAGCGATGTGTGACCAGGGACCACCAGGGACAGGTAGGGAACGAAGTAATCCCGCAGGTGGCCGATGGGAGGATTTTCCACGGGCGCAGATGGAACATGCAGAGACGATTGGGCCATTTTGCAGCGCATGGAGTAGTCGCATTCTTCGCAGTTCCTTTTTTTAAATATATTCTATATCCCACTGACAGATCCCTTTTAGCGTTGATGATTTATTACTTCTACTGCAGGATTTACAATTGAATTGCAATGGCCGAAAAAAGTCGTTCTGGTATTGAACGAAGAAGTGGCAAGACTTTTCCTGAAACGGAGCAAACGGAACAAACCAAGAAGACGGAGGAACCTGTTACATTAGCAGGAATATTTTCTTCAATCCAAGACATGAAGTCGGAATTCGGATCGCTTAACAACAAGATTGATAAGCTGACAAGTTCAAACGGGAAACTTGAAAAAGTCATTTCTACGGTTCAAGACTCTTTGGAAATTCTGGACTCTCAGCTTCAAATACTTCAACAGACTACAACATGAATTGAGAATGATCATGATTTATTCAAGCAAGCTATTAAAGGTCAAGGAATGAAGATATCTTCGATTGAAAAGAAAATCTATGAAATTACCTCGGAACTATCTAAAACGAAGAAAAAAAGTGCTTGAGCAAACACAAGGAAATCTGCAGATGCTGGAAATTCAAACAGCAACAGACACAAAATGCTGGTGGAACACAGCAGGCCAGGCAGCATCTACAGGGAGAAGCGCTGTCGACGTTTCGGGCCGAGACCCTTCGTCAGGACTAACTGAAAGGAAAGATAGTAAGAGATTTGAAAGTAGTGGGGGGAGGGGGAAATGCGAAATGATAGGAGAAGACCGGAGGGGGTGGGATGAAGCTAAGAGCTGGAAAGGTGATTGGCGAAAGTGATAAAGAGCTGGAGAAGGGAAAGTATCCTGGGACGGGAGGCATCAGGAGAAGGAAAGGAGATGTGGGGGGAGCAGCAGAGGGAGATGAAGAACAGGCAAACAACTAAATATGTCAGGGATGGGGTAAGAAGGGGAGGAGGGGCATTAATGGAAGTTAGAGATGTTAATGTTCATGCCATCAGGTTGGAGGCTACCCAGCCGGTATATGAGGTGTTGTTCCTCCAACCGGAGTCCGCCAGAAAAAGCAGGGTCTCCTAATGGCCACACATTTTAATTCCACATCCCATTCCCACTCGGCTATGTCTATCCATGGCCCCCTCTATTGTCAAAATGAATCCAAACTCAGGTTGGAAGAACAAGTCCAGCGATTGACAGGTCATCAAGCAATCCGTCGCTTCCTGTATTATTTTTTTTATTAGAATATGGCCTGGTCGATATCTGGAGGTAGAAACACCCCTGTGATAAAGACTTCTCTTTTTTCTCACACGTCCATCATAAGTATTCTCGAATTGATTACTTTTTTTTTTAGATACACGTCTGTTAAGCTCCGCTGTTCAGTCTGCATATGACATCATTGCACTTTCAGATCATGCGCCTTTAAAATTAACTCTGAAGCTTTCAAGAAGCTTTTTGAAAATGTCACAGTGCAGACTGAATCCCGTACTGTTACACGATCCAGCTTTTGTTAGTTTTATTAAGAAGCAAATTCCTATATATATATATATATATATATATATATATATGTATGTATTTTTGATTTTAATACAACTGAAGGAATGTCAGACTGTTTATATGGAACACGTTGAAATATTTTCTTCGGGGACAGATCATCACATCTTCAGCAGCTTTGATAAAGAAAACTAAAGAAGAATTGTCAGTGCTTATTAATAGATAGATAGATAGATAGATAGATAGATACTTTATTCATCCCCATGGGGAAATTCAACTTTTTTTCCAATGTCCCATACACTTGTTGTAGCAAAACTAATTACATAGAATACTTAACTCAGTAAAGAAAAAAAAAATATGATATGCATCTAAATCACTATCTCAAAAAGCATTAATAATAGCTTTTAAAAAAGTTCTTAAGTCCTGGCGGTTGAATTGTAAAGCCTAATGGCATTGGGGAGTATTGACCTCTTCATCCTGTCTGAGGAGCATTGCATCGATAGTAACCTGTCGCTGAAACTGCTTCTCTGTCTCTGGATTGTGCTATGTAGAGGATGTTCAGAGTTTTCCATAATTGACCGTAGCCTACTCAGCGCCCTTCGCTCAGCTACCGATGTTAAACTCTCCAGTAATTTGCCCACGACAGAGCCCGCCTTCCTTACCAGCTTATTAAGACGTGAGGCGTCCCTCTTCTTAATGCTTCCTCCCCAACACGCCACCACAAAGAAGAGGGCGCTCTCCACAACTGACCTATAGAACATCTTCAGCATCTCACTACAGACATTGAATGACGCCAACCTTCTAAGGAAGTACAGTCGACTCTGTGCCTTCCTGCACAAGGCAAAATTAAAAAGATAGATACAGCGTATTCAGTTAAAACTATTGAGGACCTACATAAAGAAAGTGTCGAACTTCAATCACAGTATGATTTGCTTCTGACCTTTCCCATTGAACGGCAAATTTTTAAATCCAAAAGTTTATTTTATATACATGGAGAAAAAATTGCTAAGTTTTTGCCGGGTTATTTAAAGGTTAGGATGGTCCGAAGACAAATTTTAAAAATTCGTAGACCAGACAGTATTGAAACTTGAGATCCTTATGAAATTAATAAGATGTTTATGGACTTCTATTCTAATCTTAATAAATCCGAATTCTCTGATAATACTATTACTATGAATAGATTTTTGCAAAGGTTAAATATTCCTCAAATTTCGACTCAAGATGTTGATATAGTAGATGCACCTATTAAACAAGAGGAGATAGCCAAGGCTATATCCTCTATGCAATTAGGGAAAGCTCCGGGACCTGATGGTTATACGGTAGAATTTTACAAGACTTTTCATGAAATGCTTATATCACATCTTCAACAAAAAATTACCGATTCTATATCCTTTGGGAACCTCCCAAAAACTTTTTATGTGGCATTAATTTCATTGATTCTTAAAAAAAAGGAAAGGACCCACTGGAATGTGTGCCCTATAGACCTACCTGTTTATTGAATGCAGATTTTAAAATTTTCTCCAAGATTTTAGCTAATGGACTTGAGAATATTTTGCCTAATGTTATCAAAGAGGATTTATTAAAAATAGGTGTTCACATTTCAATATTCGAAGTTTGTCAAATATCATTTATTCTCCCTCAGTAAAATAATCTGAATGTATTGTATCTCTGGATGCAGAGAATGCCTTTGATAGGGTGGAGTGACCTGATTTATTTCAGTTTTTGAAGAGGTTTGATTTTGGTCCTGGATTTATTTCCCGTATTAAATTGATTTTCCATACCCCACTGGCTGCGGTTATAACTGATATCAAAAAGTCTCATTTTAGATTATATGGAGGAACCTGTCAAGGATGTCCTCTTAGTCCTTTATTATTTAATTTGGTTTTAGAACCACTTGCTATCGCTCTTAGGGATTCCAATTCTGTGCAGGGTATTAAGAGAGGGGATACAATACATAAGGTTTCATTATATGCGGATGATTTATTAGTTTACATTTCAAACCCTAGGAAATCTATGCCTTTTATGCTATCTATATTTACGGAATTTATATTTTCTCCGTATATAAACTTAACTTACATAAAAGTGAATTATTTCCTATTAATAATTATTCTGATTATTATGATCAAATACCTTTTAATATTGCTAAAAAAACACATTTCACTTACCTCGGTATCAAAATTACTAAAAATTTTAAGCACCTATATAAGTATATTTTCTCCCCTCTAACTGAATATACTCAAAAAACGCTTTCTAAATGGTCGACTATGTCGATGTCACTGATAGGTCGAATTAATGTATAAAAATCGTTATTTTACCGACTCTTTAAATACATTTCAAGCAGTTCCCTCCTTTGTTCCAAAAACATATTTTAGATAAAATTGATTCTCTGATTTTCTATGAATAACAAAAGCTGTAGAGTGAATAAAATTTTATTGCAAAACTCAAAAGAAGATGTAGGACTGGTCCTACCAAACTGGGCAATTAATATCCGTAATATTACTTTTTGGATTTACCATATAGATAACCAGGATCACCCTCCATGGTTACATTTGGAGAAAATTAGGTAACGGGGCTTTCTTTATTAGGAGCTCCGCTCCCTTTGTCGTTGACAAGCTCTCAATCCTATCGTTAAACATACTTTAAAAATTTGGTTTCAGTTTCGTAGATTTTTGAATTAAGTATTTTCTTTTACTCTCTAGCAATATTTATTCTATTTTTTTAAAAAAACCATCTACTCTGGATAAGGCTTTTTTAATATGTAAAACTACGGGAATTAAAGCTTTTTTTAGATTTTTTCTTACAGGATTGTTTAATGTCTTTTTCGCAGGTTATGGATAAATATGATGTCTCTAACACACATTTTTTTAGATACTTACAGGTTAGGAATTTTTACGTGATTTTTAACCGAATTATCCCTTGGCCTATTCTGCAAATTTGGATTATGCTATTTTTTCAGCTTAAACCATTTCATAAACGATTAATAGCTATCATTTATAAACAGTTAAGGAATATTCGAATGTCGCCTAATGATAAGGATCAACAAACTTGGGAAATAGAAATTCAACTTTCACTTTCTGATGATCAATGGAGTAAAATTTATTATCTGGTTAATAATTCATCTATCTGTGCAAGCCATTCCTTAATTCAGTTTAAGATAATATATAGGGCCCATATGTTCAAAGATAAATGGTGCATATATTTCCTAACATAAGCCCTTTTTGTGACAGATGTAACATAGAGGTGGCTATTCTAACTCATATGTGTTGGTCCTGTGTAAGCAGGTAGCGCGAAAATGGCCAGACTGACCGCAATAGAGACAATCCCCTGCTCTGAACGAGGTATCACACGAGAATAGACCAACACACTGAGAACCTGTGATAGTGACGCCGTCGTACTTATTTCACAGTTTCTGATGAAAACCAGGTGTACTCTAATTATGTAAACTAGCAACAATTGGAAATCTAACAGCTGAAATTAGGGCATGATCAGGGAGAAGGGAGCCTTAAAGGTGAAAAGCCAGCCGGAACCAGGACAACAACAGTCATTTGAAATATCGTGACTGCACACGGTGATCTCCATTTAAATAATTATGTTCCTTCTATAAACAATTTGCTACCTTAGTGATGATTTAATGTGTCATAATACAGTGGGTGAATACTTTTGCAATCAATTATTTTGTGTTTTATTACTTTGTAGATATATGTTTTCACTTTGAAACAGAAGTCTTCTTCCGTTGACCAGTGTCAAAAGAGCCAGCTTAAATCCACTGTGAATCAATGTTGTAAAGCAATAAAACATGAAAACCTAAGAGCGGTTGAATACGTTTTTAGGCACTGTAACAGTGGGTGAGAAATTATATTTGATCCTGGTGGTGTGTGCTCTCACTCCTTTCTGTCTGCTGCCCAATGGAAGGTGTGAGAAGAAAGAATGTCAGGATTGCGAGGTGTCTTGGATTTCCCGAGGCAGCACGGAGTCACTGGAGGAAAGACTCGTATTTGTGACAGACTGGGCTGTGTTCACAAAGTCTTCCTCTGATATTACTTCAGAAGTTGCTACAACTCACTCATCTGGACTGAACACCATTCACCATTCCTCAGCCTACTCACCAAGCTGATCAAAAATCCCTTGTATCAGATTCAGGCTTATTATCACCGGCATGTGTTGTGACATTTGTTAACTTAACAGCAGCAGTTCAGTTTAAAACATGATAATATAGAAAGGAAAATAAAATAAACAAGTGTATCAATGACGGTAAGTATATATGAATATGGAATAGATAAAAATAGTACAGAAATAATGCAGTACAAATTTGGTGACCATACAACCATTCTGGGTAGAATCTCAGGTGGTGACGAGAGGGCGTACAGGAGTGAGATATGCCAGGTATTGGAATTGTTCCGCAGCAACAATCTGGCACTCAACGTCAGTAAGACGGAGAAGCTGATTGTGGACTTCAGGAAGGGTAAGACGAAGGAACACATACCAATCCTCATACATGGGTCAGAGGTAGAGAGAGTGAGTAGCTTCAAGTTTTCTGGGTGACAAGATCTGTGAGTATCTAAACTGGCCACAGCATATTGATGTAGTCATAAAGTCAGGACAGCGGCTATACTTTATTACGGGTTTGTCGTGATTTGGCATGTTGACAAGTACGGTCAAATGCCTCTATAAACACAAAGTACACTGCAGATGCTGGGATGGAATCAAAACATACAAACAAGCTGAACGAACTCAGCAGGTCGGGCTGGATCCGTTGAAATGACCAGTCAACGTTCCGGGTCGAAACTTTGACTGGTCATTTCAACGGATGC
Organism: Hemitrygon akajei; assembly: GCF_048418815.1. Classification (NCBI taxonomy): domain Eukaryota; kingdom Metazoa; phylum Chordata; class Chondrichthyes; order Myliobatiformes; family Dasyatidae; genus Hemitrygon; species Hemitrygon akajei. The sequence continues at coordinate 36,036,672 of NC_133151.1, read as the reverse complement.
TGCCCGACCTGCTGATTTCATCCAAATTCACCTATAGTTGCACCGTGGAGAGCATTCTGACAGTCTGCATGACAGTCTGCTATGGATGGGCTACTGCACAGCACCGAAATAAGCTGCAGAAGGTTGTAAATCCAGTCAGCTCCATCTTGAGTACTAGCCTACATCTTTCGGAAGCGGTGTCTCAGAAAGGCAGAGAATCTCACCTGGTCCCACAACACCAGCTCCATAGAAAAGAAAGCCCAGCAGCATCTCTACTTTCTGAGAAGGCTGAGGAAAGTCCATCTCCCACCCACCATCCTCATCACAATCTACAGGGGTTGTACTGAGAGTATCCTGAGCAGCTGCATCACTGCCTTGTTCGGAACTTACACAATGTCGTATCACAAGACCCTGCAGCGGATAATGAGGCCAGCTAAGAAGATCATCGGGGTCTCTCTTCCCGCCATTACGGACATTTACACTATACACTGCATCCGCAAAGCAAACAGCATTATGAAGGACACCACACACCCCTCATACAGACTCTTCTCCCTCCTGTCGTCTGGGAAAAAGCACCGAAGCATTCGTTTTCTCACGGCTAGACTATGCAACGGTTTCCTCCCCAAAGCATTCAGCCTCCTCAATACCAAGAGCCTGGACTGACACCTTACGGCCGTATTGTCTTGTTTATTATTTATTGTAATGCCTGCACTGTTTTGTCCACTTTATGCAGTTCTGGGTAGGTCTATGTTCTAGTGTAGTTTTCTTTTCCATTTTCATTTTAAAATCTTTTTATTAATTTGTATTAAAGATTGACAGAAAAGATACATTAAATCAAAATGTCATTATGTGCAATAAAGATTTAAATTAGCAAATAACTGATTAACAAAGATAAGCAATATATCAATAATAATAAGCAAGTAAAGTGTTAAGAATATTTTTATTAGTTTTTTTCTGCTTTTCTTTACGTAGTTCAGTCTCGTTTTTGTACTGTGTCATGCAAAACCATGGTCCTGAAAAAAAGTTGTCTCACTCTTACTATGCACCAGTAGTTATGGTCGAAATTACAATAAAAGTGACTTGACTTGTCTTGACCTGAGAGAGAGCATCTGGCTTAACGTTCTTGGAACCAGGGCGGTAGGTGAGGGTGAAATTGAAGTGGCCAAAACACAGTACCCAAGCGGAGTTAAGACGTTTATTTGTCTGCGTGTGTGCTAGGTCCTATTGTCTGTCCAGACGATGAATGGGTGTTCTGCTCCCTCCAGCCAGTGCCTCCACTCCTTCAAGGCGAGTTTGACGGCCAGCAACTCCCAGTTCCCAACGTCGTAGTTCCGTTCAGCGGGGGATAGATGGCTGAGAAGAAGGCTCAGGGATGGAGCTGCTTGTCTGGGACGGAACCTTGAGAGAGCACTGACGCCACCCCAGTCTCAGTCTGGACACCACACTGGACTGAGATGGGTCAGTCTGGACTAGAATGGAAGCGGAGGTGAAACGCCTCGTCAGCTCTGAGAAGGCTGAGTCCGCTTCAGGGTCCAGTAGAAGGGGGTCGCAGGAGAGGTGAACTGGGTATTGGGCGCTGCCACTCAATTGTAGTCCCAAATGAAGCGACGGTAGAAATTGACGGATCCCAGAAATCGCCGGAGTTGTTTAAGCGTCGTGGGTATGGGCCACTCTGCTACCGCCCGGATCTTTTCGAGATCCGGCCTCACTTGCCCGCTATCAATGATGTACCCCAGGAAACTAACGGAACAGGCATGGAATTCGCACTTCTCGGCCTTAACAAGTAGCGTGTTCTCCAAAAGCCTCTTAAGAACCTGGCAGTCATGATGCGTATGCTTCTGGAAGTTAAGGCAGAAGATTAGACTATTGTCCAGATAAACGAAACCAAATAGGTTAATGAAGTCCCTGGGGATGTCGTTGACCAGAGCCTGGGATACCGCGGGAGCGTTGGCAAGGCCGAAAGGCATCACCAGGTATTCAAAATGACCGAGGAGCTTAACCATATAACCATATAACAATTACAACACGGAATCAGGTCATCTTGGCCCTTTTAGTCCGTGCCGAACGCTTACTCTCACCTAGTCCCACCTACCTGCACACAGCCCATAACCCTCCATTCCTTTCCTGACCATATACCTATACTTTTTTTTTTTAAATGACAAAATCGAACCTGCCTCTACCACTTCTACTGGAAACTCGTTCCACACAGCTACCACTCTCTGAGTAAAGAAGTTCCACCTCCTGTTACTCCTAAACTTTTGCCCCCTAACTCTCACATGTCCTCTTGTTTCAACCTTCCCTACTCTCAATGAAAAATCTTATCCACGTCAACCCTATCCATCCCCCTCATAATTTTAAATACATGATAAATGTATTTATCCCCCCTGAACCTTTAACGCTCCAAAGAATAAAGAGGTTGTTAAAGGTTGTTTCCATTCATATCACTCGCTTATCCTGTCCAGGTGTTAGGCGTTCCGCAAATTCAATTTAGAGAATGCAAAGACTCCATGAAGGGGTTCGATGGCCAAGATGATAAGGACAATGCTGTTCAGGCCACAGTAGTCGACGTATGGGCGTAGCAAGCCGTATTTCTTCCCCACAAAGAGGAAACCAGCGCCTCCAGGGGAAGATGACGGTCAGATGAATCCAGCCGCAAGGCAGTCATTTACGTAGTTTTCTGGAGCTTCTCTTTCTGGGCGGGACAGGTTGTACAGTCGACTGGTGGTTAAAGAGGCTCCGGGGAGGACTTCAATCCCGCAATCGTAAGGGTGATGTGGAGGCAGAGAAATGTTCCATTGCATAATAAACACCCCTGCAAGGTCGAGATATTCTACCGGAACCGTGGACAGGTCAGAGGTCTCAAAGGCGTTAGAGGTCGCAGTGACCTCCACTGGGGTAGAGCCCATTGCATGCAAGAGTAATAACAGAACGAGCTCCAGATGACTATCTTCCTGGTGGGCCAGTCGATGTGGGGGTTATGGCGGCTTAGCCAAGGATGGCCGAGAGCTATAGGGGGTTGAGGAGATGAAATTAAATTGAATCGTACCTGTTTCCGATGGTTCCCGAGAGAAGAAGCTGGGGTTCGGGCAGTACTAGACTCGGGCCAGGAGTCTACCGTCCAACTTCCCGGAGAGGCTTGTTCTGGCGAGAGATGGTGAAGAGCGCCGAGAAGTGGCCAAAGGTGGTGGACGACCAGTGCTCTCACTTTGGCGTTCTCGGAGGCTATTGTCCAACATGGTGGCTGGGGAGATCAATTAACTCAGGCTGTTGGTGTTGTCTCTTGCCGCCAACTCGTCCTTCACCTGGTTGCTGAGTCCATTCAGAAAAAAAACCCTGAAGTGACTCACGGTTCCAACCCGATTCTGCCGTTAACATCCGGAACTCCGCAGAATATTCAGCAAAACTACGAGTGCCCTGGCGGAAGATGAGTAAACGCACGGCGTCGTCTTTACCACGGAGGTGACCGAAGGTTTTTCATATCTCCGCGATAAAACTGACGTAAGAGGAGCAGATATGCGGTTCGTTGTCCTGGACTGCTTTGGCCCATACTAATGCGCTCCCCCACGCAGGTGTAAGTTGATGTGGGTACAATGCTGATAAAATTCGATCTAGCCCTTGCAATATTAGATAGGTGTCAGCGTGATCCGCCCTCATTCGTATAAACATCCGAGAGTACAGGCCCAGAACCATCAAACCCTTCTCATCTGGGTATAGCATTTTATTCCCAGGCTCATTCTTGCATACCTCCTCTGAACGCTCTCCGAAGCCAGTATATTATCTCCTAGATAAGGAACGAAAATTCTCACTGTTTATGAATTGAACCACTCAGCACATAAAGCACCCCACAATCTGCCTCAGTAGTGATAAGTTGGGCCTGCATGCAGTTGTGCTTCCCCTACCGGCAAAACTCGATTTTTCTGAACCACTGAGGTTTAAACGTAGTTTAGAAAGAGCATCACTCTCAATAACCCCAGAATGAGAATTGGCGGAAGGGGGATGTAGAGTGTAGTTGTGAGGGCGGGCTATAAATGTCCTCAGACATTGAGACAAGGGGTGAGAACCCTTGCAGAGAACCCTATCTCTGGGCTGGCAACTTTTGCAAAGACAAAGTCCCTGCACCCATCCCAGCACCATTACCAGCTGCAGGATGTTGTACAATTGGCTTGAAGAGAACTAACTCTTCAAATCACAGATCACTGCAAAGTCAACAGAGGCTATTCAACCTATCACCCTGTGCTCAACAGAACAGTTTGTACTGATGTTAGAAGTAGAGCGTAACATACACGAAATGTTAGAGGAACTCAGCCAGCAAGCGGTAACTACGGAGAGGAATAAAGTCCTGTGCTAACTCTCTGAAGGGCCTTTAGAAAGACGTACTATAACCCCAGCAAAGCCTGTCACCCTCACTCAGCTCTGATTGCTGTCGGGGGAATCCCTTTGGAACTTAATTCCCAATGACTTTATATCTTGGATTTAATTATATATGTTTCCACTTCTGGCCTTAAATTTATAAATATGGAAGATAGGTTAGAAAGCAAAGAACATAACACAGAACATAGTTCATAGATGACTCAACGCAGATCATAACAAACATAACACATGGTACAGAATACATTACATAGAGTAAGCATCATCAAACATAAAACATAGAGGAGCAGCAGGGCACTTAGCCTATGCTGTACTGAACTGCAGGAAGAGCAGTAGATGTAGTGTATATGGATTTCAGCAATGCAATTGAGGAGGTACCGCATGCATGTCTTATTGAGAAAGAAAGGAGGCATGGGATCCAAGGGAACATTGCTTTGTGGATCTAGAACTGGCTTGCCTACAGAAGGCAAAGTGTGGTTGTAGACGGGTCATATTCTGCATGGAGGACGGCGACCAGTGTTGTGTCTCAGTGATTTGTTCGGGGACCCTTACTTTTCGTGATTTCTATAAATGTCCTGGATGAGGAAGTAGAGGGATGGGCTAGTAAGTTTGCCGATGACACAAATATAGGAGGTGTTGTGGATAGGGCGGGGTGCTGTCAAAGGGTAGAGCGGGACATTGATAGGATGCAAAACTGAACTGAGAAGTGGCAGGCGGAGTGTAACCCAGATAAGTGTGAAGTGGTTCAATTTGGTAGGACAAGTATGATGGCAAACTATAGTATTGATGGTGTGGAGGATCAGAAGAAGCTTGGTGTCCAAGTCCATTGGACGCTCAAAGCAGCTGCGCAGGTTGACTCTGTGGTTAAGAAGGCGTATGGTGTATTGGGCTTCATCAATTGTGGAATTGAATTTGGGAGCCGACAGGTAATGTTGCAGCTATATAGGACCCTGATCAGACCCCAATTGGAGTATTGCGCTCAGTTCTCTTTGCCCTACTACAGGAAGGATGTGGAAGACATAGAAGACAGAGGAGATTTACAATGACGTTGCCTGGATTGGGAGCATGGCTTATGAGCATAGTTTGAGTGAACTCAGCCTTTTCTAATTGGAACGACGGAGGATGAAAAGTGACCTGATGGAGTTGTATAAGATGATGGGAGGCATTGACAGTGTGATAGTCAGAGACTTTTTCCCTGGGCTGAAGTTGCTGCTACAAGAGTATACAGGTCTAAGGTGCTGGGGAGTAGGTACATAGGAGATGTCGGTGGTAAGTTTTTACTCAGAGAGTGATGAGTGCATGGAATGGGCTGTCGGCAACGGTGGTGGAGACGTATACGATAGGGTCTTTTAAGAGACTTTTGCATAGGTATTTGGAGCTTAGTAAAATACAGGGCTATGGGTAAGCCTAGGAATTTCAAAGGTAGGAACATGTTCGCCACATCTTTGTGGGAAGAAGGGCCTGTATTGCACTATAGGGTTTCAATGCCTTCTCTGTATCTATGGAAAAAAAATCTGTAACAAAAGAGTGTGCTTGTATTCTGAATCTGCATACTTTTCTTATTGACTCCCCTACAATGGGGACCGACTTCTTGACATCTACTGTAATGAGGTACCATCCTGCTTAACGACTACTCTACCCCGCCACACCATGAAGCCTCAATATTCTAGATGTAATAGGAACGACCTAAAGTTAAGCAGTTCTCCAGATCTGGCAGCATCAGAGTTGAAAAGTTGCGGCATAACTTCCAGGCTCCGGGACTCACTATAGCATTTTAGTCAGATATAAAAACAAGGCAAACGGCACGATCCAGGAAATGCCGTCTTCTCAATATTGTCATAAGGAAGGGGGCAGAGGAGCCTTATATGACCCTCGAGGTGATTTAAGAACAGTTATAACCCTTCAAACATCAGATGCCTGAAGTTGGGTAGATCTAATCACTCTATCACAGCTCGTAACTGATTCCATATCCTATAGAGTCACCTTCCAGGACTCCAGAACTCATTGTTCCGACAAGTACTATTTGCTTATTTGTTGTTTGCTTGTTAACTTATTAATTTATTCCCCCAGTGGTTTTCTGCCAGTGTTTGTATGTAGTTGCTCAATGATTTTATGTTTTTTTTTTACTGCGAATGCTTGTAACAAGATCAGTCTCAGGCTTATATATGGTGACGTACCTTGACAGAGAAAAAAAAAAACTTTGAATTTAAAAAGAGATTATACTGATCGAAGTTCGAAGTAATTTTATTATCAACGATGCTGTAAATCATGGGGAACTCACAAAAGATGCTGGACAGATTCAGCAGGTCAGGAACCAATTGGAGGGGAATAAGCAGTCAACGTTTCAGGACTAGTCTAATAACTAATAATGGCAAACATGGCGTAGACCTTCTTTACCGTGTCTGCCCTGCCAAGCGGTTGTTTGTTGGTAACCCAGCCCAATGTTTATAAAGCGCTTGGGGGTTTACAGCTTCTCGGCGGGCTGAAAACAGAGGGATAAATATTTCATTCGCCACACGGAGTTAAAGTTTAAATTATTATTGGTGTACTGTCGTTTTGGCTCAACAGGTTTAAGCACGGGCTGGGATACATTTAAGCGAAAATATCATAGTTCCCAGTCAATAGATATGACTGCATGGCCAAATTCTGCTCCTACATACTATGGTCGAATGGAAATTAAGTTCCGCACATTCAATGAATAAATAGACATCGAGTTAAGAGGAAGCACCTACTGAGCGGGAAGGTCATTACAATAGGACACACATTATAGGACACCCGGTCGCACTGAAAAGGGCAAAGTACTGGAGTTTTGCTAGTAGCTGTTGGTTTGAGGACAAACCTATCTTTGAAAGAAGAAACTGTTAAATTGAAAGACAGACTCCTCTTAGAACTCAGATTTCATTTATATGGCCGTGTTTTCTCGGCTATCGGGAGAATGCATGAGCGTTTCAATGTTGATGGAAGATCAAATGGCTGGTAACAAGGTCACTCATCTGAAAGATTCAGGATGGAGTTACCTCAGGAGGTTAGCCATATTTTATAAAATTAAATCACATTTTTAAAAAAGCGTGAAACGATATTATTATTTGGTTTATTTTACTGAATAAACTGCATGGCCTATGAATTATTTTGCAACATCAACCTGAAAAGAACCATTTGGATCGCGTACAGACGATAATTTCTCTTAATTTCTCTTAATAGATAAGAGATAATTTCTCTTAATGTTTCCCTTAATTTGTGAAGTTAGCACAGGTAGAAAAACAAAATCATTTTATGTGGAGAGAAGGAGGAACAGATGACAATACTTTTGTATTTAACATTTTTTTTCAGCGTGTCGCACCAGACAGTCAGCCATTCTTTTTTTGGCGCGTGGTGTCAGAACTGGTGTCCTTTCGGATTAACCGGGTACTGACTCGACCCTTTTTTTTACGAGGCTCGGGGGCGGCCTGACTTGGATTCGAACTCGGGAATCTTCGCTCCGGTGTCCAGCGCTGATGCCATTGCGCTAAATCCTGGATTTAGGATTTAACAAATACCTGCGAGGTATAGAGTCCACTCCTTCATACAGTGTTATGAGCGAAATTGTGCAGGTCAGCGAGAGATATCGCGTCGAGGAACGCATTCATCGCTGAACGTGTCTGGTGAGTCATTACTTGTCGCGTCACGATGTTAAATTAAGCAGTATCTTTGCAAACTGTCCTGATGAAGCCTTCATGCGGGATCTCGACGCAAAAAGTCGAAAACTTATCCGTCTTCCTGGATGCCGCCTGACCGACTGAGTTCTGCGAATAATTTTCTATCTGCGCGTTTGTAAGTATATTTAAGCATTTTTTCTTTGCATATGATTGTGATGACAATTGTACAACGTTGTAATGTATGGTTTGTTACGTACCCGTGACACGTGACAGTGGTACCCTTGTCACGTGACTGGGGTTGAAGTTATACTGGACATGAGGTAATGGTCTTGTGATGGTGGAGTGATGTCATTTTCCCGCCAGTAGAGGTCATGTGACAGGTTTTTTCTACAGGGTATTAAAGGAAGACCCACCCTGTCAGGTGAGGCAGTTCGTGGCGGAATTTGCCAAGATGACTTCATGTCACTGCGTGATTTAATGTGATGACGCAGTTTAGTTAAAAATGAAGTTCTATATAATGCCTAAAGTTTAAAAGGTCATTGCTAACGGTTTCTTTGCTGGTGGAGAGTGAAGAATAGTTTGGAAGGTAAAAATCGAGGAGAACCGATTTTCGAAGGTGGAAAAGTTCGACCTTGTTTGATCCTCATTCGGAAGGATTTCGTTGACTATTCTCGCTGTTAATCCCTGGGTTGACCAGAAAGGATTGAGAATAGTGTGGGAAGAAAGGTCAGTACCTTTAAGCCGTTATATTTTATAAAATTCTTCGTGGGAAAGTTCGACGCCGGGGAATCGAAGGACATCGACGTGGAAGAGAATTTAAATCGCCTTAAAAAGTCTCTCCCTTTTTAAAAGGACTGTGAGCTTTTGAACTTTTAGCATATCGCTCTAAAGAACTGTTTTCTATTGGCATATCGCTCTAAAGAACTGTTTTCTTTCGGCATACCGTTTTAAAGAACTGTTTTTTTTTCAATACCGCTTTAAAGACTGTTTGGGACTGCAAAGCTATTAAGAACTGTTTGAGCAGCTGCCCAGCAGCTGAGTTCCGGTCATGTTTGAGTTTGTTTACCTTTGAGGGGGGTTTGTTTTCAGTGTTTAATAAACGTGTTATTTGTTATAAAAACCCTTGCCTATCACATCTATATTTATTGTTGCCTGAATACGTAACAGGTTAGATTAATGTTAAAATTATATAAATAGATGTAACCAATACCTTAGTCATATCCCCATTTAAAATTAAATCAATAAGCTAACAGAATATACATTTAGAAGTTAAGAAGGAAGTTCAGAAGCAGGACTGCAATGGTGGTAATCTCGGTATTATTGCCTGCTGCCACGCGACAGTGAGCAGGGAACATGGACTCCGATTTCTAGATCATTGCGACCTCTTTTGTGGCAGGAGTGACCTGTGCAAAAAGGAAGGGTTGCAGTTGAATCCAAGGGCGACCAATATCCTGGCGGGGAGGTTTGCTAAGACTGCTGGGTAGAGATTAAACGGTAATTATTGTGTAGTGTGTGTGGCAACCGAACTAAAGAGACTGAGGAAGGGAATGTTAGTTCACAAATAGAGAACGCTTGTAGACAACGCGAGAGGGAAGATGCGCAGGTGATTGAGAAGGGAAGTGCTCAGACCGAAGATATGACATTTTTCCCTTGTTCCTTTGGACACCTTAATTGAGGCACCTGATTCTCGTTTCGGCATGGCAACATAAATAGCTTTCGGGTCCAGTGATTCCTTGCTGGACCTTGTTCGTCAGAATCGCCGTCAAGTTAACCCGCCGGAGTGAGACTAGAGCCGCTGTCTGTAGTACCTGGGCCACGTCGAGGGCTTGCCGCTACATGGAGCCTTTTCGTGTCAAGATAAAGACCAGTCTAACGTTGTGTGGCTGTCAAGTCGGAGTTCTGATTCTTCTTTGAACATTTGCAGCTTCCCCACTGGAAAGGGATTGAATGCGTCCACCCGAAGGATTTTTTGTTTAACAGGATCCCACTCAATGACCAAACTACATTTTTTTTCTCCTTTTATTTTTCGCATGTGCGGCTGTTTGATAGTTCCGTTAGTTTCATTAGTCATTCGTCAGTAGTCATGTTATTAGCCATAAGGCATAAGTAATTAGTCATAAGTCATCATTAGGTGAAAAAACTGGCTTCCTCTCGGACTTTGTCGACGAATTCGGACCTGCACAGTCTCCGTTTCTCTAATAGTGCGTTCTGGCCTCCGACCGTTATGTTTCCATACCGGGCGAACCCTCTCGAAGGTTCACAAGCTCTTCTTAAACCTCGAGCAGAAGTGCTGTGCGTGATGAACCCTGTGGCGATGTTAGTGCTATCCCAAACGCAGTGACAGCAGTGTTCTTTTCCTTGAAGGTCAAAGTACTTTTTCAGGCGTGAAGCAAGCACTGCTCCACACATCACTGCGTTGACAGCATCACTTTTCTGATCCAAGTCAGTTAATTTGGCTTTGGATTCCACCAGCCTGACGACTGAGCCCTGGTGCGAGTTCCATCTTAGGAACATCACTGCTCCATAGGGGCGCTCGCTTCCATCAGAGAACGTGATCCTCGGAGAAGCTTGGGGAAGTCAGTGCCCAGCTGAACTTTACCTAGCCAAGTTGAACGTACTCCTGGAAGAGCAAAATTGCATCCTCCCTGAGGCCATCTGAGAGTGCTATATCCCATTCGTCTTTGCCAGGAAGCCTTTCACCCTTTGCTTCTTGGAACGCCCTTCGTACCAGAATAGCTCCCTTCTGCTTAGCAGGAGTTACCAAGCCAGCTGGGTCCTACAGCCCTGATACTTGGCTGAGCAGTTCTCTTCGTGTCAGGGAGTTTAGCATCTGTACTCTGATTTGCTCTTGTAGAAGGTATTGGCCAAGTCTCATTTTTTTTTAATGAAAAATTGATTGCAATCATGACATGGAGCTTGTCCTCTTCTACTATGCAGCCCAGGCCAAGTGCCTTGCTGTCATCATCGCGCATTTGGTTTGGCAAGACCATGGTTCCAGCCTTGGAATTCTCCAGCTTGTCATTGCACTCTTTCCTCCCACTTTGCCCTGAAAATACCCTAGGCTTCAGCTCAAACACTGCGGACTTAAGGATCTGCTCCACAATTGCTGTGATGGATTTCAGCTGGTCAAGATTGTGGGATGTGAGAATGTCCTCAACGCAGTGGTCGTGTTGGAGCACCTACCTCTCCTCTTTTAGGTGGGTGAAAGGGGGGAGGTTAGCAGTTTCGCCCATTGCTAGCTGCGCAATGCACCCTGCTGGTTTATCTCTGATGCTCACTCTTGTGATTGCATATTCCCCCAGCTCCTCGTCCTCGGAGTCTCGCCAGAGGATTCTATGCAGTTGCACTTCTCGGTCTTCCAACCAAACAAAATTGTACATCTTTCTGATGTCACCTAGAGCAGCAAACACTCCACCCCTAAATCCGAGTAGGACAGATCGAATCTGGTTGAAGACATCTGGACCTTTCATCAGCAGGTCATTCAAGCTCACCCTCTGAACCTTTGGCTGCTGTTCCACTCGAGTCTCACTGGGGTCGTGACAGAGTGCATAATCGGAGCAACAAGGTGACTCTCGTACCAGACTGGCCCGTTTCAGTTGATGACCGTGTCTTTTGACAATTTCATTGCAGCCCTTCAATCGACCATGTATGTCATGCACTTGAGCAGTGTAGGCAGCTTTCCACTCCGGTTCTTTGGCTAGTTGTTTTTCCGTCCTGAGAAATGTAGCCTCGACTGTTCTTTTATTGTTTTGCAAGGAAGCTGGATCTCCTGACCAAGGATATCTGGCGTGCCAATGTGGTTCCCTGCTGTGGCCGTCACCTGTGAAACAGGTGAGTCCTCTTCTTACAACTTCAAGTTCCCTCTCTTCAGCAAGAGTCATTCCTTTGCCGCCCGGCTGGCAGTTTCCGCAGCGAAAACCCCCGCATTTTGGCTCGCATGCTGCGCCAATACTAGGAAGTTCCGATTGGTGGCTGAGGATCCAGACTCTGTCTGTTTGGTGGAAGTTGCTCTGCCAGTCTGCTGGTGAGCTCCTCGTACTTTACAGCAGCCTCTCTCATTGACCTTGCAAAATGTGTGTTGGACATGTGGGCCGACACAGACAGCTCCTCAAAGAGATCAGGATGTGCTCCTCCGACCGTCTTCCCCAGTGGTCCGTCCCACAGCACGAAGTCTCCAACAGCTCTGGTTGAGCAACTCAGCGCTAGATTGAGTTGCTTAACTGATTTCCCAACAGCTTGATCAGCCATGTTTGATTTGCTCTGCGGGATGGTTACAGGTGAAAGGGTAAGTACAACTTTTTAATGATGCTTTGATGTTATTTTATCTCTACTACGCACTGTACCAGCAGTTATCGTCGAAATGACATTAAAAGTGACTTGATTGACTTGAACTTGATTTTCTTACTTTTTCAGGATTCCAGGTTATTGCTGCTGCTGTGGCAGAACAAAGCTCCCAGTTTCTGTTTCTTGGTCCTCCAGTTTCCCGGTCAAATAGTTTGTTTTTTCAGTGTCAAGCATTTCTTTTCACTGTTAAGTCGGAGTTCTTATTCTTCTTTGAATATCTGCAGCTGTCCACTTGAAAGGCATTGAATCCGCCTACCCGAAGGTTTTTTTAAACCGGATTCCACTCAATAACCAAACAACTTTTACTTTTTTTCTCCTTTTATTTTTTGCAAGTGCGGCAGTTTGATCGTCATTAGCCATACGTTATTAGCCATAAGTCATAAGTAATCAGTCATAAGGTGAAAGAAAACACTGGCTGCCTCTCGGACTTTGTAGTCGAATTCGGATCTGCACCTCCGTTTCTCTAATGGAGCGCTATGGCCTCCAGCCATTACTTTTTCACACTGGGCGAACCCTCTCGAAGGTTCGCAAGCTCTTCTTAAGCCTCGCGCCGTTTCCGAGAAGTGCCTGCGTGCGATGAAGCCCGTGAAGGAGTTAGCGCTATCCCAAACGCAGTGACAGCAGTGCTCTTTTCCATGAAGCAGTCTCTCAAGTTAGTTAAACTTCGGTAACTTACCGCAAATTCCAACGCTGCTCCCAGACTGCCGCTGTGACGCTGCGGGATCCGACATAAATGTTGCGGATAGAAGCAGCACTCAGGCAGTAGGTTCCGTCTGGTCTATCAGTGAATTCCAGCTTTACTTTTAAATTTTATTTTCTTTTGCCTCGAAGTCCCAATACTTTCTAAAAACTCAAGTTTTACTTGACAGTGGCTAAGCCTCTCCGTGTACGCTCCACCGCTCGGTAAGTCCGGTCGTTTGCCGCTTCCCTAAATGGGGAACGGTCTCAGTGTTTTGTGCCCTATAACTAAGAAGAGCTCTATTTCCCGTGTCCAAGGAAGAGCTCCGGCTTAGTGCTCCGTGCCCTCTGTCTAAGATGAATCCCGGCAGTATTTCCTGTGTCCAGGGAGGAGACCCAGCTCAGTGTTCTGTGCCCTGTCTTTAAGAAGAGTCCCGGCTCTATGTCCTATGTCCAAGGAAGAGGCCCGGCACGTGTTCTGTGTCCTGTGTCTGTCAAATCTGAGCCTAGTCTAAGTCAAGAGTCAAGTCCCAAATCTAAATCAAGAGTCAAGTTCCAAGTCCAAGTCGAGAGTCAAGTTCAAGCTCAGTCCGAGTGAAGTCCAAGTCCAGTCCGATTCAAGTCCAAGCCATGTCTTGACCCAGGTACCCAGTCCCTGACAAGTCCCGAGTTCCCAGTCATGACCTCAGATCCCTGCCAAGTTCAAGTCCCAAGTCCAAGTCCAGGTTTTCCGGCTTATCATTCTTTGTCGACGTTCGTGTTATAATTTTGTCCTCGCTCCTGCCTTCCCTAGCATTCTTAATAAAGATAGTCCAGTTCCCATTACTTCAGTGTCTGTGCCTTGCATTTGGGTCTGCTTCCATCGCTCCCTTATGACACATTACAAACTCACCAGTATCAGTTTTTCAGTGTTCCATTGAACTTTCGCCTCTATTTATTTTTTATATTATTTGATCAAAGCGTTTTTGTATCCTGCTTTATAGAACCATAGAACATTACACCACAGAAACAGGACTTTTGGCACTTCTTGGCTGTGCAGAACCATTTTTCTCCCTAGTTCCACAGACCTGCACCTGGGCCATATCCCTCCTACCCCTCTCATCCTGTCCAAGATTTTCTTAAATGTCAAAAGTGAGACCGCATTCATCACTTCATTTGTCAGCTCATTCCATACTCCCACCACTCTCTGCGTGAAGAAGCCACCCCCTAATGTTCCTTTTAAACTTTTCCACTTCACCCTTAACCCATGACCTCTGTTTTTTACTCACCTGATTTCAGTGGGAAAAGCCTGCTTGCATTCACTTTATCTAGCCCCATCTTAATTTTATTCACCTCTCTCAAATCACCCCTCATTTTCCGACGCACCAGGGAATAAAGTCCTAACCTATTCAACCTTTCTCTTTAACTCAGATTCTCAAGTCCCGGCAACATCCTTGTAAACTCTCTCTGCACTCCTTGAAACTTATTATATCCTTCCTGCAATTAGGTGACCAAAACTGCAAACAATACTCCAAATCTGGTCTCACCAATGTCTTATACAACCTCACCATTGGATTCCAACTCTTATACTCAATACTTTGATTTATAAAGGTCAATGTACCAAAACCTATCTACTTGTGATGCCACTTTTAGGGAATTATGTATCTGTACTCCCAGATCCCTCTGTTCTACTGCACTCCTCAGTGCCCTACCATTAACCTTGTATGTTCTATATTGGATTTACCTTTCAAAGTGCAATACCTCACTCTTGTCCACATTAAACTCCATCTGCCATTTTTCTGCCCATTCCTCCAACTGGTCCAAATCCCTCTGCAAGCTTTGAAATCCTTCCTCACTGTCCACTATGCCTCCAATCTGTGTATCATCAGCAAATTTGCTGATCCGATTTGACATATTATAATCCAGACCATTGATATAGATGACAAATAACAATGGACCCAGCACTGATCCCTGTGGCACACCACTAGTCACAGGCCTCCACACGGAGCAGCAATCCTCCACTACCACTCTCTGGCTTCTTCCATTGAGCCAATGATTAATCCAATTTACCACCTCTCCATGTATACCTAGCAATTGAATCTTCCTAACTAACCTCCCATGCGGGACCTTGTCAAAGGCCTTACTGAAGTCCATGTCTACAACATCCACTGCCTTCCCTTCATGCACTTCCTGGTAACCTCCTAGAAAAAATCTAATAGATTAGTTAAACATGACCTATCACGCACAACGCCATGCTGACTGTTTCTAATAAGTTCCTGTCTATCCAAATACTTGTAGATCCTATCTCTTGGTATTCCTTCCAATAATTTACTTACTGCCGATTTCAAAGTTACGGGCCAATAATTTCCCGGCTTACTTTTTGAGCCTTTTTTAAACAATGGAACGACATGAGCTATCCTCCAATCCTCCGGCACCTGACCCGTGGATATCAACATTTAAAATATTTCTGCCAGGGCCCCTGCAATTTCAACACTAGTCTCCGTCAAGATCCAAGCGAATACCCTGTCAGGACCTGGGGATTTATCTACTCTTATTTGCCTCAAGACAGTAAGCTGCTCCTCCTCTTTAATCTGCATCAGTTCCATGAACTCCCTACTTGTTTCCTTGTTTCCATAGACTCCTTTCGAGTTTTATATTATTGGATTGTCTGCCCTAGTCTTTCATTTCGTCCCTTCTTATAGCTTTTTAGATATGTTTTGATTGATCTTTAAAAACGTCCCTATCCCCAAACATCCTACTCACTTTTGATTCTTTATATTCCCTTTTCTTGTCAATTAAGCAGCACCTAAATTATTTTCGTTTGCCGCACTTACTGACAGTTGCCATTCGAAAATTTCTTCCTATGTTGGAAATATTTATCCTGCGTCTTGAGAACTATCTCCAGAAGCAACAGCCATCTCTGCTTCCCCGTCATCATCGCCAGTATCAGAATCAGAATCAGAATCAGAATCAGAATCAGACTTTAATCGCCAAGTACCGATGCACATACAAGGAATTTACTTCCGGCAGATGTTGTCTCTCTGCTCATAACAATAATAATGATAAATATAAATTAAAATATAGATTATACATACAGGTAGTGCAATCCAAGTAATAGTTAGCCGACAGTTAACCGGCAGTTAACTGTTCAGCAAAGTATCCTCTTCCAATCCATCCAGGCAAGTTCCTCTCTAATGTCTTTGTAATTTACTTTGCTCCATTGCGATACAGACACATGTGAGTTATGATCCTCCATCTCAAATTCCATTATTAATTCAATTACACTATTCTCTCCCTCCTAAGTGGTGCTTTACGTTAAGCTACCTAATATGATCTGGATTATTTCACAACACCCAATCTTAAATATAATTCCCTCTAGTAGACCCAAGCACAACCTCCTCTAAAAAGTCATCTGTAGACGCATTTCCTCTCTTGAGATCCGAAATGAACCATATTTTCCCTACACCTTGCATATAGAATTCCCGCATTACAATTTATTTTATTACCCTTGGTACATGACATTTCAAGCTCCCTTTGCAGTCTCAACACCCACATTACATTCGCTGCTATTTGGAATGCCCTATATGATTCCCATAATATTTATTTTTTACCCTTGCTTTTTCTTAATTCCACCCACAAAGATTCAGCATTCTCTGAACATATGTCATCTGTTTCTAAAGATCTAGTTTCACCCCCATACCAATAGAGCCGCACTATCGCTTATGCCTTCCTGGTCTGCTTTGAATACAACGTATATCCTTAGCTGTTTCGCTCGCAACGATTGCCTTCTTTCAGCCACGGCTCAGTGATGGCCACAATGGCATACTGATGAATCTTTAATTGAGCCAGCATATTTAACACAACCATCAGTCCCGCATTCTTCTCCCTTTTGAATGCTGCCATTGTGTTAACTCTTAAGTCTTCGCTCCGTCTGCATTTGTACCCAATCATTGGCTGGTAATTTCCTTACATTCATGTTAAAACCATCGTTTACTTGTAAAGCTACTGGATCATCATCAGCTCTAACATCCTGGTTCCCATCCCCTTGCCATAATACTTTAAACAACCCCCAGCAGCTCCAGTAAATCCAGCTGCAATGATATCGGCCAACGCAACCACAGAGTGCAGATTGCATGCAAGTGGCTTGAGGTTAAGTTGATGATCTTGTTGAACTTTTGCAGAGTATCGGGTATGGTGTTGTGGCCATCACTGAATCGTGGATGAAGGATGGTGGTAATGGAGCGAATTCACAAGCTTACCCATGGTATCGGAACAATTGGAAGGTAGGCAGAGGAGCAGCAGTATCTCTGCTTAAGAAACATGGCTTGAAATCTTTAGATGTGTTACGGTTTTATGGTCGTATGTAATTTATAAGGAGCTCAATGAAAATCTTCGAATATTGAAAACATGGAAAGAGTAAATATGGAAAGGATATTTCCTATTGTTGAATAGGCTTAGACAAGATCTAAATGTTTTTTTTAGCTACGGTGTTATGAATCTGTGGAATTTAGGATCTAAATCGAAGCAAGAGGCGGAGAGTGAAGAGGTAAAAAAGTTCGGAGGGAAGCTGTTTTTTAACTGATCGAGCAAAGAGGCTAGATGAGCAGGCGCGTGACGTAGAACCATAGGTTTACAAGAAAGACCGCCGTATACAGCGGCCATCGTCGTAGCAGCCATTGTCGGATTGGAAAGAGGCAGGGTGGGAAGGCTTTGACTCAATCATACTTCGGCGAAAACAGGCAGAGGAGAAGTTGAACGGGAGACGACTGCGCAAGCGCGTGAAAGTCGGCCGCTGAGATCAGCGGGGGAATTTAAAAAGCAAGCAGAGGCTGAGTACGAGCTTCACTCCAGGTGAGGTAAGGCCGGGTAAACTCCTTTAATTAATCTAATTAGCTTAGGAGTACGTAATGGAGGCTGCAGTTCGGGCAGATGAATGCTCCGTTGGCAGTATGTGGGAAGTCAGGGCGAGCACAGCTGTCCCTGATGACTACATCTGCAAATGTTCATCCAGCTGCAGCTGCTGACAAACCGTGTTAGGGAATTGGAGCTGGAACTGAATGAACTTCGGATCATTCGGGAGGCAGAAGCAGAAATAGACAGGAGTTTCAGGGAGATAGTTACCCCTAGGAGTCAGGAGACAGATAGTTGGGTGACAGTGTGGAGAGGGAAGGGGAATAGAAAGGAAGAGCAAAGCACCCCTGTGACCGTTCCCATCAACAATAAGTATACCGTTTTGGATACTGTTGGTGGGGACGACCTACGAGGGTCAAGTTGCAATGGTTGCGTCTCTGGCACCGAGACTGGACCCTCAGCTCAGAAAGGAAGGAGGGAAAAGAGGAGAGCAGCAGTGATAGGGGATTCGATAGTTAGGGTGAAAGATAGAAGGTTCTTTAGAACAGATCGAGAATCCAGGATGGTCTGTTGTCTCTCAGGTGCCAGGGTTCGCGATATACCGGATCAAGTTCTCAGTATTCTCAAGAGGGACGGGGAGCAGCCGGAAGTCGTGGTCCATGTAGGGACCAATGACGTGGGTAAGAAAAGTGAGGAGTTTCTGAGAGATGAGTTTCGGGAGCTATGTGCCAAGTTAAAGAACAGGGCCACCGGGATAGCAATTTCAGGATTGCTACCAGTGCCACGTGGATATGGGTTTAGAAATAGTAAGATAGAGCAGATCAACACGTGGCTGAAGACATGGTGCAGGAGAGAGGGCTTCAGATTTATAGATAATTGGCAGTCTTCCAGGGAATTTGGGACCTGTTCCGGCGGGACGGTTTACAACTGAACTGGATGGGGACAAATATTCTTGCAGATAGGTTGTCTTGAGAGGCTTCAGTGGATTTAAACCCGATACGAGGGGGATATAGAACCGGAATATAGGAACAGATGTATGGGAGAAGGAAGAAAAAGAAGACAGTCAAGTTTTTTGGACTGTCAGAGATAAACAGAGAAGAAGAGGAGGAGAAGTTATTAAATGCATTTATTTTAATGCTAGGAATATTGTAGGGAATGTGGATGGGCTTCGTGCATGGATTGATACCTGGAAATATAATGCTGTATTTATTAGTGAAACATGGTTGCAGGAGGGGTGTGATTGGCAATTAAATATATCTGGATTTTGTTGCTTCAGGTTCGATAGAATCGGAGGGACAAGAGTTGGAGCTGTTGCTTTGCTTGTCAGAGAAAATATTACAGCGGTGCTCTGGCAGGATATATTAGAGGGCTCGTCTAGGAAGTCTATTTGGGTGGAATTGAGGAATGGGAAAGGTGTAGTAACACTTATAGGGGTGTATTATAGACAACCTAATGGGGAGCGAGAATTGGAGGAGCAAATTTGCAAGCTGATAGCAGATATTTGTAGTAAGCACGAGGTTGTGATTGTGGGAGATTTTAATTTTCCACACATAGACTAGGAAGCCCATACTGTAAAAGGGCTGGATGGTTTGGAGTTTGTAAAGTGCGTGCAGGACAGTTATTTGCAGCAATACATAGAGGTACCGACTAGAGAACGGGCAGTGTTGGATCTTCTGTTAGAGAATGAGATAGGTCAGGTGACGGAGGTATGAGTTGGGGAGCACTTCGTGTCCAGTGATCACAATGCCATCAGTTTCAATATAATTATGGAGAAGGATAGAACTGGACGCAGGGTTGAGTTTTTTGGTTGGAGAAAGTCTAACTTTGAGGAGCTACGAAAGGATTTAGAGGGAATGGACGGGGACAATTTGTTTTATGGGAAGGACGTAATAGAGAACTGGAAGTCATTTAAAAGTGAAATTTCGAGTGTACAGAATATTTATGTTCCTGTCAGTCTGAATGGAATGGTTAAAAGTTTGAGAGAGCCATGGTTTTCAAGGCATATTGGAAACCTGGTTAGGGAAAAGAGAGATACCTACAATAAATATAGACAGCATGGAGTAAATTAGGTGCTCGGGGGATATAAAGAATGTAAGAATAATCTTAAGAAAGAAATTAGTAAAAGCTAAAAGAAGATACGAGGTTGCTTTGGCAAGTAAGGTGAAAATAAATCCGAACGTTTTCTACAGTTACATTAATAGCAAAACGATAGTGAGGGATAAAATTGGTCCCTTGGAGAATCAGAGTGGACAGCTATGTGTGGAGCCGAAAGAGATGGGGGAGATTTTGAACAATTTATTTTCTTCGGTTTTCACTAAGGAGAAGGATATTGAATTGTGTAAGGTAAGTGAAACCAGTAGGGAAGTTATGGAAGCTATGATGATTAAAGAGGAGGAAAAACTAGCGCTTTTAAAGAATATAAATGTTGGATAAATCTCCGGGTCCTTACAGAATATTTGAGACCTGGAGAGATGTTAGTGTAGAAATAGCAGGGACTCTGACTGAAAACATTTCAAATGTCATTAGAAACGGGGATGGTGCCGGAGGATTAGCGTATTGCTCTTGTGGTTACTTTGTTTAAAAAGGGTTCTAAGAGTAAGCCTAGCAACTATAGGCCTGTCAGTTTGACGTTAGTGGCGGGTAAATTAATGGAAAGTATTCTTAGAGATGATATTTATAATTATCTGGCTAGACAGGGTCTGTTAGGAACAGTCAGCTTGGATTTGTGCGTGGAAGGTCATGTTTGACAAACCTTATTGGATTTTTAGAAGAGGTTACAAGGAAAGTTAACGAGGATAAAGCAGTGAATGTTGTCTATATAGAGTTCAGTGAGGCCTTTGACAAGGTTCCGCACAGATGGGTAGTTAGGAATGGTCAATAGTTAGGTATTAATATTGAGGTATTAAAATGGATTCAGCAGTGGCTGGATGGGAGATACCAGAGAGTAATGGTGGATAACTGTTTGTCAGGTTGGAGGCTAATGACTATCGGTGTGCCTCAGGGATCTGTACTCGGTCCAGTGTTGTTTGTCAAATACATTAATTATCTGGATGATGGTGTGGTTAATTGGATTAGTAGGAATGCAGATGATACTAAGTCAGGTGGCGTTGTGGATAATGAAGTAAGTTTTCAAAGCTTGCAGTGAGACTTAGGCCAGTTAGAAGAGTGGGCTGAAAGATGGCAGATGCAGTTTAATGCTGATATGTGTGAGGTGCTACATTTTGGTAGAAATAATCCAAATAGGACATAGACGGTAAATGGTAGTGCATTGAAGAATGCAGTAGAACAGAGTGATCTAGGAATAATGGCGCATTGTTCCCTGAAGGTGGAATCTCATGTGGATAGAGTGTGAAAAAAGCCTTTGGTATGCTGTCCTTTATGAATCAAAGCATTGAGTATAGGAGTTGGGATGTAATGTTAAGGACTCTGCCTCCCGTTTACGGACATGTAAGACACAGTTGTTCCTTGTCCCCCGTTAATCTCTCCCTTTTTCGCCTTAAACTTTGAAATTTCAATTTTATTCAGTCGGATCTGTGGAGTGACAGTTATAATGCTGGCTACTCTCAGAAGCTCCGAAAGAAATCCGGACCTGGACAATGGGAAGCCTAAAAAAGCTAGCAAATTCTCGGCGGAAGCCCCTAGGGAAAGAGACTAGAATCTCAAATCAGCAGTATCGGAATTGAGATAACTCAACTAAAAAAGAAATTCGAAGGAAAAGTTGACTGTCTGAGCATTGATCCTAAAGAAGTTAGTCGAATTGCTGCTGACCTTTCTTCTCTTTTGGAAAAAGCCCAACAACGGATCGTCGATCTCGAAGCTCGATCACGTCGGAATAATATTCGAATTGTTGGATTAAAAGATAAATCAGAATCGGCCGATTATTTCGCAAAAAATGTTCAGTCTATATTTCCAGAGATTTCTTTACAGCCTTCAGATATCGAAATGGCTCACAGAATCGGAACTTTATAATTTTAGGATGAAGGTAAAAACAAACATATTGTTGTGCGTTTTCTCTGTTTCAGAGACAAAGACCGTATTATTAAGCTTGCGGGGGAAAAAAAGATTATTTCAGTATCAGGATTCAGACATTCGCTTTTTTCAAGTTTTTTTCACGCGAAATTGTTAAGAAGGATGCTGGATTTGTATCGGTTATGAAATTAGCGTTAATTTATAAGCTCGATTCACTACTTCAGTACCAGGCGAAATAAGGGTTTTTTGACAAAAATTCTGGCGTTCATATTTTTGATGATCCAGTAGTAGAAGAATTGGGCTTTATTAATTCTTTATCTGACGCAACTGATGACGAGTCTGAAGCCTGAAGACAGAATGATTTATAATGGCTTAATTGTTTCGCGGTGTAAAGAGTGATGAGATTCGAAGATTTGATGGTTACAGAAGTCTTTACTTCAAAATGTATTTTTATCTCTGAAAAAGACTGGTTTGGACGGCTTCAAATTCAGAAGACATAGAGGGAGAACTCCAGATAGACAGTAATAAGTTTGAACCATTTAGAATTTCTTTTTTCTGCAGCATTAAAATGATTTTTTTTTGTTTGTTTCGTATGCTTTTTTAAAGATCGTTTAAATAATTATTTGGATTTCCTTCTGTTTTAAAGATAGTCAAGAAAATCTAGAGATGGCGATAGTTTTTCTTTTGTGCAAATATTTCAATAATTGTTTTGGATGTGTTTTTCTTCCCTTATCTAATGTTATGAAGGTTACTTCCAAATTGAAGGTCGTTTTCTTTTACAAGAAAAACACGTTCCTTCCAAGTTAATTATATTGCGATATATGTCAACTGTAATGAGTTTTATATTCCATACAGGGAGACAGAGTTTTCTTTTACTTAGGTAGGCGGAGTTTGTATTTGCATCTATGCATTTATTGGGGCTTGCGTCGATTAATATCGACTTTTTCTGAGTTTTGTTGTTTGGGTGGGATTTTTTTACTTTTTCCCCCCATTATGGAATCCCGGAGCATACGCCGATTATTTTAATTGTTGTTCATCTCCGCCATTTTGGACTACCCTATCCTGTCATGCGTCTAACTACTCTTTTCAGATACAAAGTTCCATGATGATATCTAAACAGTTAAACGTTTTAACGTGGAATGTTCGCGGTTGGAATCATCCTATTAAGCGTAAGAAAACATTCAAAGTTATTAACCTATTCCAGCCTGTTATAATCTTTGCTCAAGAGACGCATATCAGGTTATGTGATAAAAATCGATTTTTTTAAATTTTGGAAGGCTCCTCAGTTTCATGCAAAGTCCCAGAGTAAAACTAGAGGTGTCTCTATTTTTATTGATTCCAATATTCCTTTTAACCAGGAGGATATTATAGCTAATATTAACGGTAGATTTTTGATTGTTAAAGGAATAATTTGCAATAGGAAAATGGTTTTGGTCAATATTTATGGACCAAATGTTGATGATCCCTCATTTTTAAAGCTCATTTTTTGCTCTATTACCTGATTTAAATTAATATATATTATTAATGGGTGATGATTTTAATACTTGTCATAAACATTTAATGGATAAGTCCTCATCCAAATATCAACTCCCTAATCGTTCTGCATCACTGATTAATTCCTTTTTGATTGATTATGGTTTAATCGAGATCTGGAGGCATATGCACCCTAGTGATAGAGAATACTTTTTTTTCTCACATGGCAAAGAAGGTTTTTGGAACGCTGGTCTTTATAAATCAGAGCATTGAGTACAGAAGTTGGGATGTAATGTTAAAATTGTACAAGGCATTGGTAAGTCCAAATTTGGAATATTGTGTACAGTTCTGGTCACCGAATTATAGGAAAGATATCCATAAATTAGAGAGAGTGCAGAGGCAAAGACGATTTACTAGGATGTTACCTGGGTTTCAGCACTTAAGTTACAGAGAAAGGTTGAACAAGTTAGGTCTCTATTCATTGGAGCGTAGAAGGTTGAGGGGTGATTTGATCGAGGTATTTAAAATTTTGAGAGGGATAGATAGAGTTGACGTGAATAGGCTGTTTCCATTGAGAGTAGGGGACATTCAAACGAGAGGACATGATTTGATAGTTAGGGGGCAAAGGTTTAAGGGAAACACGAGGCCAGTTCAGTTGTGTCATTTAAGGTAAAATTGGATAGGTATATGGACAGGAAAGGAGTGGAGGGTTATGGGCTGAGTGCGGGTAGGTGGGACCAGGTGAGATTAAGAGTTCGGCACGGACTAGGAGGGCCGAGATGGCCTGTTTCCGTGCTGTGATTGTTATATGGTTATATGGTTCATAATAAATATTCGGGAATCGACTATTTCATGGTTGACCATCGACTTTTATTTAATGTTCAGAAATGTGAGTATGATGCGATCGCTATCACTGATTATGCTCCTTTAAACTTAATATTTGATCTGAAAGATGTTGTTCTTACCAGATCATTCTGACGTTTTCTAGAACATTTATTACAAAGATCAGAATTTGTTGAGTTTATTGAAGCTCAGGTAAAAGAGTTTTTACTCTTTAATAATATAGGAAACGTCTCTAAGTTAGTAATTGGAGATACATTAAAAGCTTGTTTACGTGGTCAAATTATTTCGTAAATAGCTAAACTGAAGAAACAAGCAAGAATGGAATTAGGTAAAATCTCTAAACAAATTAAAGAATTAGATAACATCATCTCCAAATGTTGTTTCATTTAAAAGAAGAGTAGAATTACAATCACCGTATAATTTATTACCACCATAACCTATTGAAAGATATATGCTTAAAATTGAAAAGTCAATTTTATATTTTTGGGATTAAAATAATAAACTCTTAGCTGCTCAATTAAGAGCAGCTACAGCTAAAAGACAAATCTTAAAGATTCGTAAAAATAATGGAGAGATAGCAAGCAGCCATGAGGACATTAAGAATACTTTTCAAGATTTTTACTCTGATATTTATAGATTTCAATTTCCAGCAGATTCCTCCAAAATGAAGGCTTTTTAACATAAGATTAAATTTTCACAAATTTCTGTTGAAGATCAACAGCTGCTTGATGTTCCAATTACCGAACATGAAATTCAGAAAGCTAGATTTTCAATGCAATCAGGTAATGCTCCTGGACTTAATGGTTATTCAGTGGGATTTTACAAAAAAATTGTAAGATTACTTTCTCCGTATCTTTTGGAAATATTTCATGAATCCTTTGCGAAGGGTAATTTACCTTGTTTTTGTGAAGCATCTATTTCCTTAATTCTTAAAAAAACGATTAAGATCCTGTTGAATATTCATCGTATAGACCTATTTCGCTATTAAATGTGGATGCAAAAATTATCTCTAAAATAAATTAGTTTTAGTTTTTTTTTATTTGGGCTGTTCTTGAACTACAAATATGTCTACGATGTCGTCACTTCCGGGTCCGCTCTTTATTTTTGTTCCTCTTCCGGGGGCATGAGTTTATAACATGGTTAACCCTTTATATACCAAAGGGATGACTTTAGAAACATGGCTCAAACCATTAACTTTGTGTCTTGGAATACTAATGGATTAAACCATCCGATTAAACGAAAGAAGATTTTCAAAGTATTCCAAAGACTTAATGCTCATATTATTTTTGTACAAGAAACTCATGTGAGGAAGGAGGACAAATATCGCTTTTTTAGGTCTTGGCGGGGTCAACAGTATCATTCGAATTCGAATGCCAAAGTTAAGGGAGTTTCAATTTTTATTGACTCCTCTATTGCATTTGTTCAACATGATATCCTTTCGGATCCGAATGGTAGATTTTTGTTAATTACGGGCTTACTCGGTAATAAAAAGGTTGCTATGGTTAATGTTTATGCCCCAAATGTGATTGTCCTGATTTCTTTAAGTCCTTATTTACTTCTTTACCTAATTTAAATGAATATAAGTTAATAATGGGTGGTGACTTTAATTGTTGTCTAATTCATTTGATGGACAAATCTACACCTATTCAGACTCTACCCAATAAGTCGGCCACTTGTATTAACTCCTTTTTGACTGATAATGGAGTTTTTGACATTTGGAGATTTCGTCATCCTAATGACAAAGAGTTTTCTTTTTTCTCACATGTTTATCACTCCTATTCGAGAATTGATTATTTTTTTTATTGACTCTTGTTTTATTCCATCGGTAATTGGTTGTAATTATGATATTATAGCTATTTCCGACCATGCTCCATTAAAACTTTCTATTAATTTTACGGATACAGCTTTAAGTGCTGGACAATGGCGATTTGACTGTACCTTATTGCAACAGCCGGACTTTATTAAATTTATGAAGGAACAGATCGATTTCTTCTTTTCAACTAATTCCACGGAGGATATCTCCTGCGGAATATTTTGGGACACTTTTAAAACGTATATACGTGGACAGATTATCTCTTATTCTGCTGGTCTGAGAAAACGCATTAAGAAGGAAACTCTTTTATTGGTTGATAAAATTAAAGAGATTGACAAGAAATATTCGACTACACCTAGCAAGGAGCTTTACAAACAAAGGGTTGAACTTCAAATGGAACATAGTTTATTACTTACATCTCCGATTGAAAATCAATTAATGAAAACCAGATCTGATTTTTATATACATAGTGATAAATCGGGAAAACTGTTAGCTAGTCAGCTGAAGAATGTTTCAGTTAAACGGCAAATCACTATGGTTCGTCAGCAGAACGGGGATTTGACAGTTAACCATGATGAGATAAGTAAGTCTTTTCAAGACTTTTATACCTCCCTGTATCAATCTGAATTCCCTCAGGATCATAATACCATGTGTGATTTTCTTGGGAATTTGAATTTTCCAAAACTATCATCTGATGATCTTTCAGTAATAGATACTCCGTTTACGGATGCGGAAATTAAAGGGGTCATTTCCTCAATGAATTCTGGGAAAGCACCAGGTCCAGATGGGTACACAGTAGAATTTTTTAAATGTTTTTATGCTACTCTATCTCCTTGGCTATGCAAGGTTTTTGAAGAAGCAATTAGATTGGGGAATTTGCCTCAATCTTTTTATAGAGCTTCCATTTCCTTAATACTGAAGAAAGATAAAGACCCTACTGATTGTGCATCTTATAGACCAATATCTTTATTGAATGTGGATTCTAAGATTTTTTCCAAGTTACTGGCTTCCAGGCTGGAGAAGGTACTACCCCAAATTATTTCGGAAGACCAAACCGGTTTTATTAAAAATCGCTATTCTTTTTTTAATGTTAGGAGATTATTGAATATTGTTTATACTCCTTCACACAATACTTCAGAATGTGTTATTTCATTAGATGCTGAGAAAGCATTTGATAGAGTTGAATGGCCTTACTTATTTTATGTGCTGGAGAAGTTTAACTTCAGTCCGACCTTTATTTCTTGGATTAAACTGATATATCAAACTCCAGTAGCCTCGGTGTTTACTAACAATCAAAGATCTCAATTTTTTACTTTATTTCGGGGCACTAGACAAGGTTGTGCTCTTAGTCCATTACTATTTAACATCGCTTTAGAACCTTTGGCAATTGCCATCAGAGAATCACAGGATATTTTGGGTATTAATCGTGGAACAGATATTCATAAAGTATCTTTATACGCAGATGATTTATTATTATTCATCTCTAACCCTGAGAAATCTATTCCAGCAGTCCTATCATTGTTGGCTCAATTTAGTGAGTTTTCTGGGTATAAGTTAAATCTTAATAAGAGTGAATTGTTTCCTTTGAATAGACAGGTCCCAAACTATGGTATTTTACCGTTTAAATTAGTTAAATACTCTTTTACTTACTTAGGGATTAAAATTACAAAAAGCCATAAAGAATTATTCAGGTTTAATTTTCTACCCTTAATTGATCAGATTAAAGGCTTGTTTACTAAGTGGTCACCATTATCTTTGTCTCTGATAGGTAGGATTAATGCTATTAAGATGGTTATTTTACCTAAATTTTTATATATTTTTCAAGCGGTACCAATTTTTATTCCGAAATCCTTTTTTACTAATGTTGATTCAAAAATTTCCTCATATATATGGCAGAATAAAAATCCCAGGTTAGGTAAAATATACTTACAGAAGACAAGGAAGGATGGTGGGTTGGCATTACAAATTTCAGATTTTAATATTGGGCAGTTAATATTAGATATTTGATATGTTGGTTGAAAGAATGGGATGGTCCTTTTGGCCCTCATTGGGTGAGTTTGGAAAATAAATCGGTATCTGCTTATGCTCTGGGTTCTATTTTAGGGACATCTCTCCCTTTTGCTCTTTCTAAATTGCCGAGTCGAATCGACAACCCGATAGTTAAATATACCTTACGTATATGGTTTCAATTTCGGAAATTTTTCGGGTTGACTCAATTCGTGTTAAATAGTCCTATTGTATCTAATTGTTTTTTCCACCCCTCAATTATAGATCAAGCTTTTTTGGCTTGGAAAACTAAGGGATTATTAAGATTTTCTGACTTATTTTTGGACAACTGTTTTATGTCTTTTGAGCAATTAGCAAATAAATATAATTTGTCTAGATTTCATTTTTTTAGATACTTACTGGTTAGGCATTTTTTAAGTATGGTACTTCCTTCATTCCCAAATTTTGTGTCTTCAGATATTTTGGAGAGTTTGTTTGAATTAAACCCTTTTCAAAAAGGGCTTATATCAAAACTTTATAATATAATTATGAAGATACGTTCAGTGCCCTTTGATAAGACCAAAAATGATTGGGAAAGAGAGCTTAATCTTATTATTCCTATTGAGAATTGGGATAGAATTCTTCAATTAGTTAATACATCATCTATATGTGCCAAACATTCATTAATACAATTTAAGGTTGTGCATAGGGCCCATATGTCCAAGGATAAATTAGCTCATTTTTATTCTCATATAAACCCTATTTGTGATAGATGTCAATCAGAAATCGCGTCTTTAACTCATATGTTTTGGTCATGTCCGATTTTGGAAAAATATTGGAAATATATTTTTGATATTATTTCGGCGGTTCTGAACATTGATTTACAACCCCATCCTATTACCGCAATTTTTGGTTTACCGATGATGGGCTCACTTCACTTATCTCCTTCCGCCTGTGGAATGATTGCTTTTCTCACTTTGATGGCTAGAAGATCTATTTTGTTGAATTGGAAGGAAATTAATCCTCCCACGGTATTTCATTGGCTTTCTCAAACTATGTTATGTCTAAATTTAGAAAAAATTAGAAGTGCTGTATTTGATACTTCTATTAAATTTGAAAAGATATGGAGACCATTTATTCAATATTTTCATATGATGTAATGGCCCTGTGCCAGGCTTATTGGTTTTTTCAGCTTTAATCGTATGTATGTCGAGAGGATCGGAGTTGACGACATTGATGTTTATGTATGCTTGTGAGATATTAATAACAGCCCTTTTTTTTCTTTTTTTTTTAGTTTTTTTAGTTTTTTCTTCCTTTTTTGTTATTTTTCTTAGATATTAGATTAGTAGATTAGTTAACTTTCATATATAGATTTATATTTTTTTCTCTTTTTTATATTATATATTATGGAATATCTAGACTTACCTTGTTCATATATACACTATATGGTTTATGTTTGGGAAAGCTTACTTATACTGTATTCATTGTTTATGTATTCCTTCATGTGTAATGGGAGTTTATATGTTTGTAATCCATTATTAATATTTTAATTGTATTTTGTTCGTAATATTTTTAATACTAATAAAAAGATTAAAAGAGAAAATAAAGGCTAATCGCTTGGAAATTGTTTGCACTAAAATCATTTCTATGGATCAAACGGGCTTTATTAAAGGCCGTTATTCTTTCTCAAACGTTCGGAGATTTATGAACATTATATATTCATCATCATCTAAGCAACCTCAGTGTGTTATATCTCCCAATGCAGAAAAGGCATATGATATATTTGAGTGGCCATATTTGTTGAAATTATTAGAACAATTTCGTTTCGGTAGTAATTTCAACAGCTGGATTCAAATGATTTATAAGAATCTAATTGTCACGGTCTTTACTAATAACTGCAGGTCTTTTTTTTCTCACTTTCTCGTGGCACTAGACCGGGATGTCAATTACGCCCTTTATTATTTAATTTTGTATTCGAGCCTTTAGCTCTAACAATACGTGAAGCTAAAAATATTCATGGTATCTCTATGAATGGAACCCTACATAAGATTTTTCTTGATGCAGTTGATCTTTTGTTTTTTTTTATTTCAAATCTTGAGGAATCAATTCCTAATCTTTTGGTAACACTGGAAGATTTTGGTAAATTTTCAGGATATAAACTTAACTTGAATAAAACTGAATTGTTTCTATGCAATGTCCCTGTTAGCATATATAATAATATTCCTTTTTGAATTGTTAATACATTTAGATATTTAGGTAATATAATCACTAAAAATATAAAGATCTCTACAAAGCGAATATTATTCCTTTAATGGACTCCATGAAACAATTATTTTCTAGATGGAATCCATTTACCTTTTCTTTAATAGTTCGCATTCATGCTGTGAAAATGATCATTTTACCTAGATATTTATATATTTTCCAAAATATACCTATCCTTTTAACTAAAAAAATTTCGATCAAATTGGTTCTCTTACTTATTTGGAACAATAAGATACCAAGAATTAATAAAAACAACACACACAAAATGCTGGTGGAACACAGCATGCCAGGCAGCATCTATAGGGAGAAGCGCTGTCGACGAGACGAAGGGTCTCGGACCGAAACGTCGGCAGCGCTTCTCGCTATAGATGCTGCCTGGCCTGCTGTGTTCCACCAGCATTTTGTGTGTGTTGTTGTTTGAATTTCCAGCATCAGCAGATTTCCTCCTGTTTGAAGAATTAATAAATATCATTTACAAAAATCTAAAAAAGATGGTGGACTTGCACTTCCTAATTTAAGACAGTATTATTCGGCTGTGAATATTAGACAATTTGCTTTTGGTTATATTGGCTTGATAAGAACCAAAAGCCATTATGGGTTGATTTGGAATTAGAAGCTGTTAAACAATTTCATTTAACTTCAATTCCAGAAACTCCATTGCCTTGACAGCTCACTGAAGTTCCAAATTGAAATCTTTACCCGGTTATTAAACAATCCCTACGGATTTGGGTTCAGTTTCGTAATTTAAAAAAAAATAAACAATTTAAGTTGCCTAGGTTTTTTTATATCGAAACTTTTCATTTAAACCTTCAACAACTGACCCCATTTTTTCTTCTGTGGAAAAATAAAGGGATCCATTCTTTTACAGATTTATTTTCTGATGGTCGATTGAAGACTTCTGAGGAGTTAATTAACAAATATTCTCTCGCTCACACACATTTTTTGCAATATTTCCAGGTTAGACATTTTTACAGCAATATTTACCTAAGTTTCCATATTTTCAAGAAACTGATTTTGTTGGCTACTATTTTGAAATTTAATCCCTTAGTAAAAGGTTCTATTAGAAGAATTTATGATTTACTTTTGTTACAAAAGAGAACCTATCATTAAAGATTAAACAAGATTGGGAGATAGAACTTAATATGACCTTTGTTAATGAAAATTGACTTCGAGTTTTGAAAAACGTAAATTCTTCTTCTGTATCTGCCAACCATTGCTTAATTTAATTTAAAATTGTTCACCGTTGTTACTTAACAAAGGAGAGACTATCTAAAATATTTCCTAGTTTAGACAACTACTGCGATAGACGTAAAACTGAAGTAGCTATTTTGTCACATAAGCTCTGGTCATGTTCTTCATTAAAACCGTTTTAGAATTTTTTTTATTTTCCACAATTTCTAAAGCTCTGAAATTTAATAGACAGCCTAATAGATTGACTGTTCTATTTGGAATAGTTCCGCATCGCAGTCAGTGTATTTCATCTTCAGATGAACATGTAATTGCATTTGTTACACTACTGGCAAGAGGGCTATTTTATTAAAATGGAAAGATATTTCTTCCCCTACATCAATTAAATTGTTTTCTGAAGTAATGACATGTCTTACTTTGGAAAAAATTAGAAGTAGAACTTTTGATCCTCGATTCTATTTTGAGAGAAGATGGGGTTCGTTTTGCCAAATATTGTCATTTAACTTGAATTATGCTTATTTGGTTTCCTTCCAATTTTTTGATATAAATTTGAAATGGCGGTTGATGACTCTTTATTTATTTTTAGATGATGGTCAAACGTATTGCTCTGGGGGTCGCTTCCTAATGTTTTTATCTTTTATTTGCAGTTAGTTTTTTTCTGGTTAGGTGGAGTTCTTTTTTCCTTCTTTTCCCTGTATATATATTTTCCCCATTTTTATATTTTACGATCAGCTTTTTTTCAGCTTTATTAATTGCATACATATTAATCTGTTGAAGTTTTGCATCATTTTATTGCTGTAGAATATTACGTACCATAAAAATATTCTAAAATGAAATAATGTTAAAATTGTACAAGGCATTGTTAAGGCCGAATTTGGAGTATTCTGTACAGTTCTGGTCACCGAATTATAGGAAAGATGTCAACAAAATAGAGAGAGTACAGAGAAGATTTTCTAGAACGCTACCTGGGTTTCAGCAACTAAGTTATATGGAAAGGTTGAACAAGTTAGATGTTTATTCTTTGGAGCATTGAAGATTGAAGGGGGGAACACACACAAAATGCTGGTGGAACACAATAGGCCAGGCAGCATTTATAAGGAGAAGCACTGTCGACGTTTCGGGCCGAAACTCTTCGTCAGGACTAACTGAAAGGAAAGATAGTAAGAGATTTGAAAGTAGGAGAGGGAGGGGAAAATGCGAAATGATAGAAGAAGACCGGAGGGGGTGGGGTGAAGCTGAGAGCCGGAAAGGTGATAGGCAAAAGGGATACAGAACTGGAGATGGGAAAGGATGTATGTTACCCTGACTATAGGCATTATTTGCCATCAGACGCAAGAAATATTCTGGTAGATTCTGAGTCTTGGAACATCTGCAAAGAGAAAATGCAAAAAAAAAATGCAGGAGAATATACGTCGCACGCAAGAAATGGCAAAAAATATCAATCCTGGAACACCGATGGTGGGAAAAATACTATTGTGAGAAATGCAGATACAGGATGGAGCCGTAAACATTTCCTATCAGGAATGAAAAGATTTTCTAACTTAACAGCCAAACTAAATGGTCTTTCTTAACTTAAGAATCTTAATAGGCTGTGCTTATTATTATTTTGAGAAAAGCATTATTTTATTTGAAACGTGCAAACTCTGTCATTGAGGATGAACATATAACATTCTTATTTTAAACTGTAAATATGCATAATTAAACTTAATTGTTATTTTGTGATTTCCCCGAGAAGCGAATTTCAAGTTTTCCTGAATTGTTTGTTCTGTGGGCTGTCACTCAGGCAATCAATTATTTGGCATGATTCATTGTCAGAATGCACTTTCTTCTCCCGTATAAGAGCTTAAAAAAACAATCAAGAATAGATATCGACAGTTGGACAAGTTTGAATGGCATCGCTCGCTGTTTCGCACAGAAAATGGGATATGCTGGAATTTTCTACATAGCTATTGTTTATTATTCTATATTGGCAACGATTGGTATCCCTAGTAAGCAACTGGCGTGGCTTAACCGATAACGCATATGGAATTTTATTTTTCGCCGGCAATAATAATCGTTTTTAACGTCCGATTAAATAACAGCATTTTCATTCACTGGTAATATTGATTCAATTCCCGCATTTTGCATTGCTGATCCTTCTGAAGCATAAACGGCAAATTTTGCTCTAAATCAGCTTTTCTATCAATATAGAAATGAAAACCTTTCTTCAAAGATATCTCGTCGCAGTCGGTCTGACTGAGAGCTCCCCGGGTTATCAGTAGTAGGAAGGAACATCTCGTCCCTCGTTATGCAACAAAAGAGGATGGTTTTTCTAGTTATTTTTCTAAATGTTTTTGAAGTCGCCTCAATAACTTATACATATGTTCAATGTTGCCCTTTCGACTTCTCGAATCAGCTTTAATTTTAACATTCAAAATTCAATTTTACTTCCCATCAGAATTTAGCTCTGTGCTTGTTCTACTCCAATATATTCTGGACGACGATTTAGTCTCCCAGAGACCAGCTTATTGCAACTGTAAATGCAACCTTCAGGACTTTCAGCTACAATGAGTCGGTCCGTCTAAATCAGTGGATCGATAAGCCGGTGACTGATATCCCTGCCGTCAACTGGAAAGTTGCATCACCACTGTCATACGTGTCTGTGCTAACCTCCAGCAGAACAACAGGTGAATTG
Source organism: Hemitrygon akajei (assembly GCF_048418815.1). NCBI lineage: Eukaryota > Metazoa > Chordata > Chondrichthyes > Myliobatiformes > Dasyatidae > Hemitrygon > Hemitrygon akajei. Next base: position 36,002,630 of record NC_133151.1, on the reverse strand, counting down.
AAGCCAGCTTGAATCACCATAGTGTCAGATGAATTATGTTCGCTCAGACCCGTTCAGCACATTTCTAAGTATCCATTTGAAGTAGAAAATATCAGGAATTTTGCGTGTGTAACAAATTATCCTTTACTTCCTTGCAGTTCATTTATTTGCGATTGTGATCCTGTCTCCTGGAAAGTGTGGACTCTCTAAATGCATCTCCTGTTACTTGGTGGGAATGGCAGCAGCTAATTTATTGTGTGTTATAATTGCTGCTGTACTCGATCGCATCAATAATATTTATAATTTTCCTCTGCTAATGACTCCGATTTGCGTCGTGGCACTTGTCCAGCGGCTCACAGCCATGGACTGTTCTGTTTGGTTTAATGTGGCTTTCACGTTCGATTGCTGCATTGCAATCTGTAGTGAAAAACTGAGGAAGCGATACTGCACCGAGTGGACAGCGACTATAGTGATCCTAATTGGGCGAGTAGGAAGTTGTCGAGGCGCGTTCCTTTAAACTTTATGGTAGAAACTTACATTATCATTGCCAGTGTACCCTGGAGCGGATTACTTTAATTTATCATTGTGGAGGGCATTCCAGTTGTTTAACAATATAACTATACCCTTAATGTCTATCTACATTCCGTCGCAAAGGAAATTCAGGGAGCAGGTGAAGAATATGACCCAGCATAGTGTCAGATGAATGATGTTCGCTCAGTCCCGTTCAGCACATTTCTATGTATCCATTTGAAGTAGAAAATATCAGGAATATATTGTCATAGTTGGCTGCATCAGCAATGGAGATGAGGCGGAGTACAGGGCTACGGTGGGAAACTGTCACATGGTGTGAGCAGAATCATCTGCAGCTTAATGTGAAAAAGACAAAGGAACTGGTGGTAAACCTGAGAAAGGCTAAGGCACAGGTGACCCCTGTTTCCATCCAACGGGTCAGTGTGGACATAGTGAAGGATTACAAATACCTGGGAATACGAATTGACAATAAACTGGATTGGTCAAAGAACAGTGAAGCTGTCTACAAGAAGGGTCAGAGCCGTCTCTATTTCCTGAGGAGACGATGGACGATGCTGAGGATGTTCTACGAGTCTGTGGTGGGCAGCGCTATCATGTGTGCTGCTGTGTCCTGGGGCAGAAGGCTAAGTTTAGCAGACACCAACAGAATCAACAAACGCATTCGTAAGGCCAGTGACGTTGTGCTGGTGGAACAGGACTGTATGAGGGTGGTGTCTGAAAAGAGGATGCTGTTCAAGTTGTATGCCATCTTTGGACAATGTCTGTCAGCCACTCCATAATGTACTGGTGAGGCACAGGAGTACATTCAGCCAGAGACTCACTCCACCGAGATGCAACAATGAGCGTCACAGGAAGTCAATCCAACCTGTGGCCATCAAACTTTACAGCTCCTCCCTCGGAGTGTCAGACACCCTGAGCCAATAGGCTGGTCCTGGACTTATTTCCACTTGGAATAATTTACATTGTTATTTAATTATTTATGATTTTATATTGTTATACTTCTACACTATTCTTGGGTGGTGCGACTGTAACGAAATCCAATTTCCCTCGAGATCAATAAAGTATGTCTGCCTGTCTGAATGCAGTCAGTCGTGTAGTTATGTTATACTGCCGGCTCTGTACATAAAACACAAATGAAATTGTAAGTTTTGATAGGAGATCAAATAAATGTCGATATCGTTGCTCAGTCTGGTAACGGAGCCGATATTAATCTAGGCAGGTGAGCGAAAGTTAGTGGCTTTCATTTTCAGAAAGGTCTGCAAAGTAAATTATTTTACGTGGGGCAACTTTACCGACGACTTCTTGGCTCTGATATGTTTGCTACATTCCAGTAATCATGTTCGGAACATTGAATTAATGCCGTAAAATGAGAAAGTGGACTACGTGATATAATTTTATTTTCTCTCTAATGTCACGGGATCAATGAGGGATATATTTAACAATTGGGGAAACTTGTCAGCAAAATGATATCCTGGCTTCTCTGAAGGCAGCTGGAATACCTTTAATTTCCATTATAGTAATTCGAAAATAAAAGTGAATACTTACATTCAGAAAGAACGCGGTCCCTTCCATGGTGAAGTTTAAAACAATTGACTGATCGATAGAGGGAAAGGCTGTGCAGGTCACTGAAAAGGCGTGGCATCCGATGTACTACTGTGGCGTGATAAGCAATGTTTTCCAAAGGTTAGCGAGAAGACTGGAGAATGGGATTGATCGCAATAATCAATGAGACATGAAGGAATAGCGCGACAGAAAATAGTTGGAAGGGTAAAATGTATCAGGCAGTTTTGTCAGTGTAGGGAAGCAAGGGAAACAGGTTTGCTTAAAGCTTCAATTTAACAGGGCGGGACACGAGGTGCAAAGGGGACTTTACTGGGATCCCAGTCCTGCCGTCAGGAGCAGCTTTAAACAGCCGTTTCTGCAGCTCTATGGCAAAACACACGAAATGGCAAAAGAGAAAACAGTAAAAAGGACTGTGATGAAGGTTCTCGGCTGGATACTTCGACGGCATTGCCATCTCCACAGATGCTGTCTGGCCTGCTGAGTTCCTCCACCATTTTGTTTTGTGTGGAGATGAGAAAGCAAGTCGACAATTTGGGCCGAGACCCTTCATCAGGATCTGATTTTGTCAACGCTGTTTTGTATATCGAGCGGCTGTACACTTTCTCGTGTATCTTTTTTACCTCTGTTCATCACATTGTCTCTATTTACCCAGACACGGAGCTTGAAAGCAGCTGAATTCCAATACTTTACAATTCCCGTCTCATGAATTTTAGAATCTGATTCAGTGGATATTTCACCACGTTCTTTAGTTCCTCTCGGAATTTGCTCTGAGTCACGGCGTAAATGCATGTGTTTGTGCAGGAACTGAGGATCTGCAGCATTTCCGATGTGCGCAGAGTAATGTAACGGGGATCCGTAACAGAATTAACAAAACTCTTTGAAATCCTTCTATAGATATAAAATACTACGTATGTTCCCCACAACAACATGAAACTACCGGTTATGCTGAAGAGCAAAACAATGGATTTGCGTCGGTTCTCCATCTCCCGGTCCTTGTCATTCTCTCCACTCTTTTGTCCCCGGAGTCCCCTACGGGCTCGACTGGCCAGGAGAATCCGTCTGACAGTCAGAATATTCAACAACAACATCAGAATGAATGGAAAACAAGGGTTTATAAAGCGATGAAATATTGCAAATATGAACCAGGCGGGAGAGTTTAAGTAGCTCGGTGTAAAAACACAATCCCAGGACACACCATCAATTATTTCTCCAGGCTCGTATGCAAAGCCAAAGGGTACACTCTCCAAAGAAGCCAGCACACTCACTGCCCCGATAACCACAGCCGCCGTTCTCTCGGTGCAATATTTTGCTTTCAGCCTCTCACAGCAAATAGCCACAAATCGATCGATAGTGAAAGCGACAGTCAGCCAGACTGAGGCCGCAGTGCTCGCAGTAAGCAACCAGTCACCGAGTGTGCACACAGGAGTCATTCGCAGGAATGATCGAGGAAAATGTATCTTAGCAGTCCACTTCAGCAGCGGATCAGAGATAACGACCATCAGATCGGCCGCTGCCATTCCCACCAGGTAGCGAGTTACACATTTGGACAGACCGCACTTTCCCCGGGAAAGGATCACAATTGCCGCCAAGTTCACTGGAAGAGAGACAGGGAACAGCAAGTTGAGAAAATACTGAGCAGAAGCCAAGGCAGCAGTTTGAGGGGATCATGTAATATTTCCACTTTATTGTTTCATTTGGTGCTGGGAGGGTCGAGAGAGGGCGCAGAGCTGGCGGAGGAAGAGAAGGAGTTTACACATAAAATAAAGTCAATATGATCGGAATACGGATTCCTTACTAGTGACCGAAAAATGAAGTGGCAGCGGAAAGTGAAAACTGGGAAATTATCTTCTCAATGTCAATATTGAAAGGAACATATTCCAACGGCGCCTTCCGCTTCTGGTCTGGATGGAATAAATAAATCCGGAGGCTGATGGCTGGATTCTTCCATCAGGCGATCATCAACTTCCATGGAGATCACGAAGACGGGAGAGCCGCAGGACGGAACAAAAAAAAAACAACAAACGAACAAAGCAGCCGAATGTCGGAACGAAAACAGGAAATGCTGGAAACGCTCATCCAGGCAAATGAGAATATGTGGGAAAACGGTTAAAGTATCTCTCCTCAGATCGCAACACAGAACACATCATCACATTTTTTAAAGTGTAAATACTTTACACTTGTTTGATTGTTTGATTTTTGCAGCTAACTCAGAAAATCGCTGACATACAAATGAAGAAAAACAATTTGTTTAACCTCCGCTGGTTGTAAAACGACAGTATTTGCAAATCCAGTGCAGCCCATACAAGACTAAACGCACAGAGACCCGAACATGCGCTAATTGATCACAAACGGAGGGGAAAACGTTAATGACCCGTTCAGTTCCATTGGAGTTCGTGGATGTGCGGTATTCTTGCAGCAGATTGTATTTAGATGCAAATCCCAGAATTCACAATCGCGGTGCTTACACTCCATTCCTGAAATACGGAACACTTAGATTGCACAGATAACAGAAAATCTAGCGATAAAAGAATTACAACATTGGAATTAAACTTTAACTCTCACGATCGGCAGCAGACCCTATGGCTCACCCGGAACTCCAAAGGCTGAAATAAAAGGATAGTAAACCTCTTCTATCCGCCAGATGATTGGATACACCATGTCACTGAGAATCTGTGCTTTCTGTTGTTCCTGAATTCACATCTCTGGCAGACACTTTGAGCTGATGCATTCAAAGCAGTCCTGATTTATACAGAGGATCAGTCTCCAGAGATACTGTTATACCCCTGACTAACTTTCTTAATTACGGCCACTTGAACAAACAATCTAATTTAATGTTAATCTCTGACGTATATCAGAAACAAGAGAGAAAAAATAAGTAACTGCAGGTGCAGGAAATCCAAGCAAAATACACACAAGATGCTAGAGTAACACAGAAGGCGGAAATGTCGATTGTGCTCTTTTCCTTAGATGCGGCCTGGCCTGCTGAGCTCCTCCAACATTTGTTTCTCTGATGTAAATATTGGGCCGATCGAAGACAAATATATTAAAATTCTTGGGCATTACATCAGCAGTGACGCGTCGGATAGAAGTAATGATCGAGCTTTAGTTACAATGACTGAGCTTGGTCACGTAGCAGCACATTTACAGAATTAACTTTTATATTGACTAATTATTCATCAATAAAAAAGGTTCGGCCGACTCTGACCGAACCTTAATATCTTCAAATCGTCACGTCTCTGGTACAGTGTGAGAGTATATAGATCATCCTTTACCTGTCGGTTTCTGGTACAGTGAGAGAGTGTGGGGTTCATTCTGTACCTGTCAGTCTCTGGTACAGTGTGAGGGTGTGGGGTTCATTCTGTACCTGTCAGTCTCTGGTACATTGTGAGCGTGTGGGGTTCATTCTGTACCTGTCACTCTCTGGTACAGTGTGTGGGTGTGGGGTTCAATCTGTACCTGTCACTCTCTGGTACATTGAGAGCGTGTGGGGTTCATTCTGTCCCTGTCACTCTCTGGTACATTGTGAGCGTGTGGGGTTCATTCTGTACCCGTCAGTCTATGGTACAGTGTGAGAGTGTGGGGTTCATTCTGTACCTGTCAGACTCTGGTACTGTGCGATAGTGTGAGGTTCATTCAATACCCATTTTTGTTAAACTGCATTTTTCACAATTATATTAACCTTCCTCTCGCTGATGCTAACTTGCTTATATAATCACCTTGAATGAAGCTGGTTATATTGGCTTGGTACTTCAAAAGTCATTGAGTCGGGAAAGGGAACTTCGGCCCACAATATATTTCTATGCAACTGATTATTAATTTGCACTATTGGAATCTATTTAATTCTTCCAGTGACCATGGGTAAAGAGATACTGTACTGAGGATAGTGGAAAAAGAAAAAAAAGACTCGCATATTTTTAATGCAAATGATTTCCATATCTCGTGTAACAATAGAATGCGGAGTAAACTGGGGATTCCTCCGTGAATCTGTATGTCCCTCTGATGTAATGACCAGGACTGTGCATCGTGCTTCAGGTTTGGCCAGACTTGTGTTTCTATAGTTCCACCAGAACTCTCTGCTTTGGCATTTAGTCGTTCCAGCTAACGACGTCAGGTCTCCAGCGATTCTTAACTGACCGACAGAACTAGATTGCTATCTTCCGAAATCTTTCCTCATGTTTTCCAGTGTCCGTGTGGTCCCCTGTATTTCTTCATATTCCACCAGTTGTTATGTATCCCCTGGCCTAGCTAAGATTCTCGGTCTGCATAGGCTGACTTCCCCATATGAAATGTAATCAGTTTACCATTATCCATCCATGACCTTCATAAATCTTTAGGATCTCAAACATCACTTTTACCTTCCTACTCTCCAATCAAATGAAGTCATCCAAGACGAACAATTTCACAGTATTAATTCATATCTTAACGTGGACAATCTGTCAATATTACAACCTTCAGGACATTCAGCTACAATGAGTTGGTCCGTCTAAATCAGTGAATCGATAAGCCGGTGACTAATATCCCTGCCGTCAACTGGAAAGTTGAATCACCACTGTCATACGTGTCTGTGCTAACCTCCAGCAGAACAACAGGTGAATTGAAGCCAGCTTGAATCACCATAGTGTCAGATGAATTATGGTCGCTCAGTCCCGTTCAGCACATTTCTAAGTATCCATTTGAAGTAGAAAATATCAGGAATTTTGCGTGTGTAACTAATTATCCTTTACTTCCTTGCAGTTCATTTATTTGCGATTGTGATCCTGTCTCCTGGAAAGTGTGGACTCTCTAAATGCATCTCCTGTTACTTGGTGGGAATGGCAGCAGCTAATTTATTGTGTGTTATAATTGCTGCTGTACTCGATCGCATCAATAATATTTATAATTTTCCTCTGCTAATGACTCCAATTTGCGTCGTGGCACTTGTCCAGCGGCTCACAGCCATGGACTGTTCTGTTTGGTTTAATCTGGCTTTCACGTTCGATCGCTGCATTGCAATCTGTAGTCAAAAACTGTGGAAGCGATACTGCACCGAGTGGACAGCGACTATAGTGATCCTAATTGGGCGAGTAGGAAGTTGTCGAGGCGTGTTCCATTAAAATTTATGGTAGAAACTTACATTATCATTGCCAGTGTACCCTGGAGATGCACTACCAAAGCGGATTACTTTAATTTATCATTGTGGAGGGCATTCCAGTTGTTTAACAATATAACTATACCCTTAATGTCTATCTACACTCCGTCGCAAAGGAAATTCAGGGAGCAGGTGAAGAATATGACCCAGCATAGTGTCAGATGAATGATGTTCGCTCAGTCCCGTTCAGCACATTTCTATGTATCCATTTGAAGTAGAAAATATCAGGAATATATTGTCATAGTTGGCTGCATCAGCAATGGAGATGAGGCGGTGTACAGGGCCTCGGTGGGAAACTGTCACATGGTGTGAGCAGAATCATCTGCAGCTTAATGTGAAAAAGACAAAGGAACTGGTGGTAAACCTGAGGAGGGCTAAGGCACAGGTGATCCCTTTTTCCATCCAAGGGGTCAGTGTGGACATAGTGAAGGATTACAAATACCTGGGAATACGAATTGACAATAAACTGGATTGGTCAAAGAACAGTGAAGCTGTCTACAAGAAGGGTCAGAGCCGTCTCTATTTCCTGAGGAGACGATGGACGATGCTAAGGATGTTCTACGATAGCAGCGCTATCATGTGTGCTGCTGTGTCCTGGGGTAGCAGGCTAAGTTTAGCAGACACCAACAGAATCAACAAACGCATTCGTAAGGCCAGTGACGTTGTGGGGGTGGAACTGGACTCTATGAGGGTGGTGTCTGAAAAGAGGATGCTGTTCAAGTTGCATGCCATCTTTGGACAATGTCTGTCAGCCACTCCATAATGTACTGGTGAAGCACAGGAGTACATTGAGCCAGAGACTCACTCCACCGAGATGCAACAATGAGCGTCACAGGAAGTCAATCCAACCTGTGGCCATCAAACTTTACAGCTCCTCCCTCGGAGTGCCAGACACCCTGAGCCAATAGGCTGGTCCTGGACTTATTTCCACTTGGAATAATTTACATTATTATTTAATTATTTATGATTTTATATTGTTATATTTCTACACTATTCTTGTGTGGTGCGACTGTAACGAAATCCAATTTCCCTCGGGATCAATAAAGTATGTGTGCCTGTCTGAATGCAGTCAGTCGTGTAGTTATGTTATACTGCCGGCTCTGTACATAAAACACAAATCAAATTGCAAGTGTTGAAAGGAGATTAAATAAATGTCGATATCGTTGCACAGTCTGGTAACGGTGCCGATATTAATCTAGGCAGCTGAGAGAAAGTTAGTGGCTTTCATTTCCAGAAATGTCAGCAAAAGTAATTATTTTACGTTGGGCAACTTTACCGACGACCTCTTGGCTCTGATATGTTTGCTACATTCCAGTAATCATGTTCGGAACATTGAATTAATGCCGTAAAATGAGAAAGTGGACTACGTGATATAATTTTATTTTCTCTCTAATGTCACGGGATCAATGAGGGATATATTTAACAATTGGGGAAACTTGTCAGCAAAATGAAATCCTGGCGTCTCTGAAGGCAGCTGGAATATCTTTAATTTCCATTATAGTAATTCGAAAATAAAAGAGAATACTTACATTCAGAAAGAACGCGGTCCCTTCCATGGTGAAGTTTAAAACAATTGACTGATCGATAGAGGGAAAGGCTGTGCAGGTCACTGAAAAGGCGTGGCATCCGATGTACTACTGTGGCGTGATAAGCAATGTTTTCCAAAGGTTAGCCAGATGATTGGATACACCATGTCACTGAGAATCTGTGCTTTCTGTTGTTCCTGCATTCACATCTCTGGCAGAAACTTTGAGCTGATGCATTCAAAGCGGTCCTGATCTATACAGAGGATCAGTCTCCAGAGATACTGTTATACCCCTGATTAACTTTCTTAATTACGGCCACTTGAACACACAATTTAATTTAATGTTAATCTCTGACGTATATCGGAGACAAAAGAGTGAAAAAAAATAACTGCAGGTGCAGGAAATCCAAGCAAAACACACACAGTTGCTAGAGTAACACAGTAGGCCGAAACGTCGATTGTGCTCTTTTCCTTAGATGCGGTCTGGCCTGCTGAGCTCAACCAACATTTGTTTCTCTGGTGTAAGTATTGGGCCGATCGAAGACAAATATATTAAAATTCTTAGGCATTACCTCAGCAGTGACGCCAAGGATAGAAGTAATGCTCGAGCTTCAGTTACAATGACTGAGCTTGGTCACGTAGCAGCACATTTACAGAATTAACTTTTATATTGACTAATTATTCATCAATAAAAAAGGTTCGGCGGACTCTGACCGAACCCTAATATCTTCAAATCGTGACGTCTCTGGTACAGTGTGAGAGTATGGTACAGTGTGAGGGTGTGGGGTTCATTCTGTACCTGTCAGTCTCTGGTACATTGTGAGCGTGTGGAGTTCATTCTGTACCTGTCAGTCTCAGGTACAGTGTGAGAGTGTGTAGATCATCCTTTACCTGTCGGTCTCTGGTACAGTGTGAGGGTGTGGGGTTCATTCTGTACCTGTCAGTCTCTGGTACAGTGTGAGAGTGTGGGGTTCATTCTGTACCTGTCAGTCTCTGGTACATTGTGAGCATGTGGGGTTCATTCTGTGCCTGTCACTCTCTGGTACAGTGTGAGGGTGTGGGGTTCATTCTGTACCTGTCAGTCTCTGGTACATTGTGAGCGTGTGGGGATCATTCTGTACTTGTCAGTCTCTGGTACAGTGTGAGAGTGTGGGGTTCATTCTGTTTCTGTCAGTCTCTGGTACAGTGTGAGAGTGTGGGGTTCATTCTGTACCTGTCAGTCTCTGGTACAGTGTGAGAGTGTGGAGTTCATTCTGTACCTGTCAGTCTCTGGTACATTGTGAGCGTGTGGGATTCATTCTGTACCTGTCACTCTCTGGTACAGTGTGAGGGTGTGGGGTTCATTCTGTACCTGTCAGTCTCTGGTACATTGTGAGCGTGTGGGGTTCATTCTGTACCTGTCACTCTCTGGTACAGTGTGAGGGTGTGGGGTTCATTCTGTACCTGTCCGTCTCTGGTACAGTGTGAGCGTTTGGGCTTCATGCTGTACCTGTCACTCTCTGGTACAGTGTGAGAGTGTGAGGTTCATTCTGTACCTGTCGGTCTCTGCTACAGTCTGAGAGTGTGGGGTTCGTTCTGTCCCTGTCAGTCTCTGGGACAGTGTGAGAGTGTGGGTTTCATTCAGTACCTGTCAGTCTCTGGTGCAGTGTGAGAGTGTGGAATTTATTCTGCACCCGTCAGTCTCTGGTACAGTGTGAGAGTGTTTGGTTCATTCTGTATCTGTCAGTCTCTGGTACAGTGTGAGAGTGTGGGGTTCATTCTGTACCTGTCAGTCTATGGTACAGTGTGAGAGTATAAGGTTCATCCTTTACCTGTCGGTCTCTGGTACAGTGTGAGAGTGCGTGTTTCACTCTGTACCTGTCAGTCTCTGGTACAGTTTGAACGTATAAGGTTTATCCTTTACCTGTCGGTCGCTCGTACAGTGTGAGAGTGTGGGGTTCATTCATACCCATTTTTGTTAAACTGCATTTTTCACAATTATATTAACCTTCCTCTCGCTGATGCTAACTGGCTTATATAATCACTTTGAATGAAGCTGGTTATATTGGCTTGGTACTTCAAAAGTCATTGAGTCGGGAATGGGAACTTCGGCCCACAATATATTTCTATGCAACTGATTATTAATTTGCACTATTGGAATCTATTTAATACTTCCAGTGACCATGGGTAAAGAGATACTGTACTGAGGATAGTGGAAAAAGAAAAAAAGACTCGCATATTTTAATGCAAATGATTTCCATATCTCGTGTAACAATAGAATGTGGAATAAACTGGGGATTCCTCCGTGAATCTGTATGTCCCTCTGACGTAATGACCAGGACTGTGCATCGTGCTTCAGGTTTGGCCAGACTTGTGTTTCTATAGTTCCACCAGAACTCCCTGCTTTGGCATTTAGTCGCTTCAGCTAACGACGTCAGGTCTCCAGCGATTCTTAACTGACCGACAGAACTAGACTGCTATCTTCCGAAATCTTTCCTCATGTTTTCCAGTGTCCGTGTGGTCCCCTGTATTTCTTCATATTTCACCAGTTGTTATGTATCCCCTGGCCTAGCTAAGATTCTCGGTCTGCATAGGCTGACTTCCCCATATGAAATGTACTCAGTTTACCATTATCCATCTATGACCTTCATAAATCTTTAGGATCTCAAACATCACTTTTACCTTCCTACTCTCCAATCAAATGAAGTCATCCAAGACGAATAATTTCACAGTATTAATTCAGATCTTAACGTGGACAATCTGTCAATATTACAACCTTCAGGACTTTCAGCTACAATGAGTTGGTCCGTCTAAAACAGTGAATCGATAAGCCGGCGACTAATATCCCTGCCGTCAACTGGAAAGTTGAATCACCACTGTCATACGTGTCTGTGCTAACCTCCAGCAGAACAACAGGTGAATTGAAGCCAGCTTGAATCACCATAGTGTCAGATGAATTATGTTCGCTCAGAGCCGTTCAGCACATTTCTAAGTATCCATTTGAAGTAGAAAATATCAGGAATTTTGCGTGTGTAACTAATTATCCTTTACTTCCTTGCAGTTCATTTATTTGCGATTGTGATCCTGTCTCCTGGAAAGTGTGGACTCTCTAAATGCATCTCCTGTTACTTGGTGGGAATGGCAGCAGCTAATTTATTGTGTGTTATAATTGCTGCTGTACTCGATCGCATCAATAATATTTATAATTTTCCTCTGCTAATGACTCCGATTTGCGTCGTGGCACTTGTCCTGCGGCTCACAGCCATGGACTGTTCTGTTTGGTTTAATCTGGCTTTCACGTTCGATCGCTGCTTTGCAATCTGTAGTCAAAAAACTGAGGAAGCGATACTGCACCGAGTGGACAGCGACTATAGTGATCCTAATTGGGCGAGTAGGAAGTTGTCGAGGCGTGTTCCATTAAACTTTATGGTAGAAACTTACATTATCATTGACAGTGTACCCTGGAGATGCACTACCAAAGCGGATTACTTTAATTTATCATTGTGGAGAGCATTCCAGTTGTTTAACACTATAACTATACCCTTAATGTCTATCTACACTCCGTCGCAAAGGAAATTCAGGGAGCAGGTGAAGAATATGACCCAGCATAGTGTCAGATGAATGATGTTCGCTCAGTCCCGTTCAGCCCATTTCAATGTATCCATTTGAAGTAGAAAATATCAGGAATATATTGTCATAGTTGGCTTCATCAGCAAGGGAGATGAGGCGGAGTATAGGGCTACGGTGGGAAACTGTCACATGGTGTGAGCAGAATCATCTGCAGCTTAATGTGAAAAAGACAAAGGAACTGGTGGTAGACCTGAGGAGGGCTAAGTCACCGGTGACCCCTGTTTCCATCCAAGGGTTCAGTGTGGACATAGTGAAGGATTACAAATACCTGGGAATACGAATTGACAATAAACTGGATTGGTCAAAGAACAGTGAGGCTGTCTACAAGAAGGGTCAGAGCCGTCTCTATTTCCTGAGGAGACGATGGACGATGCTGAGGATGTTCTACAAGTCTGTGGTGGGCAGCGTTATCATGTGTGCTGTTGTGTCCTGGGGCAGCAACCTAAGGTTAGCAGACACCAACAGAATCAACAAACGCATTCGTAAGGCCAGAGACGTTGTGGGGGTGGAACTGGACTCTATGAGGGTGGTGTCTGAAAAGAGGATGCTGTTCAAGTTGTATGCCATCTTTGGACAATGTCTCTCAGCCACTCCATAATTTACTGGTTAGGCACAGCAGTACATTCAGACAGAGACTAATTCCACCGAGATGCAACAATGAGCGTCATAGGACGTCAATCCTGCCTGTGGCCATCAAACTTTACAGCTCCTCCCTCGGAGTGTCAGACACCCAGAGCCAATAGGCTGGTCCTGGACTTATTTCCACTTGGAACAATTTACATTATTATTTAATTATTTATGGTTTTATATTGTTATATTTCTACTCTATTCTTAGGTGGTGCGACTGTAACGAAATCCAATTTCCCTCGGGATCAATAAAGTATGTGTGCCTGTCTGAATGCAGTCAGTCGTGTAGTTATGTTATACTGCCGGCTCTGTACATAAAACACAAATGAAATTTTAAGTTTTGATAGGAGATCAAATAAATGTCGATATCGTTGCTCAATCTGGTAACGGTGCCGATATTAATCTAGGCAGCTGAGAGAAAGTTACTGGCTTTCATTTTCAGAAAGGTCAGCAAAGTAAATTATTTTACGTGGGGCAAATTTACCGACGACTTCTTGGCTCTGATATGTTTGCTACATTCCAGTAATCATGTTCGGAACATTGAATTAATGCCGTAATATGAGAAAGTGGACTACGTGATATAATTTTATTTTCTCTCTAATGTCACGGGATCAATGAGGGATATATTTAACAATTGGGGAAACTTGTCTGAAGACAGCTGGAATACCTTTAATTTCCATTATAGTAATTCGAAAATAAAAGTGATTAGTTACATTCAGAAAGAACGGGGTCCCTTCCATGGTGAAGTTTAAAACAATTGACTGATCGCTAGAGGGAGAGGCTTTGCAGGTTACTGAAAAGGCGATGTACTACTGTGGCGTGATAAGCAATGTTTTCCAAAGATTAGCGAGAAGACTGGAGAATGGAATTGATCGCAATAGTCAATCAGACATGAAGGAATAGCGCGACAGAAAATAGTTGAAAGGGTAAAATGTATCAGGCAGTTTTGTCAGTGTAGGGAAGCAGGGGAAACAGGTTCGCTTAAAGCTTCAATTTAACAGGGCGAGACGCGAGGTGCAAAGGGGACTTCACGGGGATCCCTGTCCTGCCGTCAGGATCAGCTATGAACAGCCGTTTCTGCATCTCTATGGCAAAACACACAAAATGGCAAAAGAGAAAACAGTTAAAAGGACTGTGATGAAGGTTCTCGGCCGGATACTTCGACGGCTTTGCCTTCTCGACAGATGTTGCCTGGCCAGCTGAGTTCCTCCAGCATTTTATTTTTTGTGTGGAGATGAGAAAGCAAGTCGACAATTTGGGCTGAGACCCTTCATCAGGATCTGATTTTGTCAATGTTGTTTTGTATAGCGAGCGGCTGTACACGTTCTCGTGTTTCTTTTTTAACTCTGTTCATCACATTGTCTCCATTTACCCAGGCACGGAGCTTGAAAGCAGCTGAATTCCAATATTTTACAATTCCCGTCTCATGAATTTCAGAATCTGATTCAGTGGATATTTCACCACGTTCTTTAGTTCCTCTCGGAATTTTCTCTGAGTCACGGCGTAAATGCATGTGTTTGTGCAGGAACTGAGGATCTGCAGCATTTCCGATGTGCGCAGAGTAATGTAACGGGGATCCGTAACAGAATTAACAAAACTCTTTGAAAACCGTCTATAGATATAAAATACTACGTATGTTCCCCACAACAACATGAAACTACCGGTTATGCTGAAGAGCAAAACGATGGATTTGCGTCGGTTCTCCATCTCCCGGTCCTTGTCATTCTCTCCACTCTTTTGTCCCCGGAGTCCCCTACGGGCTCGACTGGCCACTAGAATCCGCCTGACAGTCAGAATATTGAACAGCAACATCAGAATGAATGGAACACAAGGGTTTATAATGCGATGAAATATTGCAAATATCAACCATGCGGGAGAGTTTAAGTAGCTCGATGTATAAACACAATCCCAGGACACACCATCAATTATTTCTCCAGGCTCGAATGCAAAGCCAAAGGGTACACTCTCCAAAGAAGCCAGCACACTCACTGTCCCGATAACCACAGCCGCCGTTCTCTCGGTGCAATATTTTGCTTTCAGCCTCTCACAGCAAATAGCCACAAATCGATCGACTGTGAAAGCGACAGTCAGCCAGACTGAGGTCGCAGTGCTTGCAGTAAGCAACCAGTCACCGAGTCTGCACACAGGAGTCATTCGCAGGAATGATCGAGGAAAATGCATCTTAGCAGTCCACTTCAGCAGCGGATCAGTGATAACGACCATTAGATCGGCCGCTGCCATTCCCACCAGGTAGCGAGTGATACATTTGGAGAGACCGCAGTTTCCCCGGGACAGGATCACAATCGCCGCCAAGTTCACTGGAAGAGAGACAGGGATCAGCAAGTTGTGAAAATACTGAGCAAAAGCCAATGCAGCAGTTTGAGGGGATCATGTAATATTTCCACTTTATTGTTGTATTTGGGGCTGGGAGGGTCGAGAGAGGGCGCAGAGCTGGCGGAGGAAGAGAAGGAGTTTACAGAAAAAATAAAGTCAATATGATCGGAATACGGATTCCTTACTAGTGACCGAAATGTGAAGTGGCAGCGGAAAGCGAAAACTGGGAAATTATCTTCTCAAAGTCAATATTGAAAGGAACATATTCCAACGGCGCCTTCCGCGTCTGGTCTGGATGGAACAAATAAATCCGCAGGCTGATGGCTGGATTCTTCCATCAGGCGATCATGAACTTCCATGGAGATCACGAAGACGGGAGAGCCGCAGGACGGAACAAAAAAAAACGAACAGAGCAGCCGAATGTCGGAACGAAAACAGGAAATGCTGGAAACGCTCATCCAGGCAAATGAGAAGATGTGGGAAAACGGTTAAAGTATCTCTCCTCAGAACCGCAACACAGAACACATCATCACATTTTTTAAAGGGTAAATACTTTACACTTGTTTGATTGTTTGATTGTTGCACCTAACTCAGAAAATCGCTCACATACAAATGAAGAAAAACAATTTGTTTAACCTCCGCTGGTTGTAAAACGACAATATTTGCAAATCCAGTGCAGCCCATACAAGACTAAACGCACAGAGACCCGAACATGCCCTAATTGATCAGAAACGGAGGGGAAAACGTTAATGACCGTTCAGTTCCATTGGAGTTCGTGGATGTGCGGTATTCTTGCAGCAGATTGTATTTAGATGCAAATCCCAGAATCCACAATCGCGGTGCTTACACTCCATTCTTGAAATACGGAACACTTAGATTGCACAGATAACAGAAAATCTAGCGATAAAAGAATTACAACATTGGAATTAAACTTTAACTCTCACGATCGGCAGCAGACCCTGTGGCTCACCCGGAACTCCAATGGCTGAAATAAAAGGATAGTAAACCTCTTCTGTCCGCCAGATGATTGGATACACCATGTCACTGAGAATCTGTGCTTTCTGTTGTTCCTGAATTCACATTTCTGGCAGACACTTTGAGCTGATGCATTCAAAGCGGTCCTGATTTATAAAGAGGATCAGTCTCCAGAGATACTGTTATACCCCTGACTAACTTTCTTAATTACGGCCACTTGAACAAACAATCTAATTTAATGTTAATCTCTGACGTATATCAGAGACAAGAGAGAAAAAAATAAATAACTGCAGGTGCAGGAAATCCAAGCAAAACACACACAAGGTGCTAGAGTAACACAGTAGGCCGAAACGTCGATTGTGCTCTTTTCCTTAGATGCGGCCTGGCCTGCTGAGCTCCTCCAACATTTGTTTCTCTGATGTAAATATTGGGCCGATCGAAGACAAATATATTAAAATTCTTGGGCATTACCTCAGCAGTGACGCTTCGGATAGAAGTAATGATCGAGCTTTAGTTACAATGACTGAGCTTGGTCACGTAGCAGCACATTTACAGAATTAACTTTTAAATTGACTAATTATTCATCAATAAAAAAAGGTTCGGCCGACTCTGACCGAACCCTAATATCTTCAAATCGTCACGTCTCTGGTACAGTGTGAGGGTGTGGGGTTCATTCTGTACCTGTCACTCTCTGGTACAGTGTGAGGGTGTGGGGTTCATTCTGTACCTGTCAGTCTCTGGTACATTGTGAGCATGTGGGGTTCATTCTGTCCCTGTCACTCTCTGGTACATTGTGAGCGTGTGGGGTTCATTCTGTACCCGTCAGTCTCTGGTACAGTGTGAGAGTGTGGGGTTCATTCTGTACCTGTCAGTCTCTGGTACTGTGCGAGAGTGAGGTTCATTCAATACCCATTTTTGTTAAACTGCATTTTTCACAATTATATTAACCTTCCTCTCGCTGATGCTAACTTGCTTATATAATCACCTTGAATGAAGCTGGTTATATTGGCTTGGCACTTCAAAAGTCATTGTTTCGGGAATGGGAACTTCGGCCCACAATATATTTCTATGCAACTGATTATTAATTTGCACTATTGGAATCTATTTAATTCTTCCAGTGACCATGGGTAAAGAGATACTGTACTGAGGATAGTGGAAAAAGAAAAAAAGACTCGCATATTTTAATGCAAATGATTTCCATATCTCGTGTAACAATAGAATGCGGAATAAACTGGGGATTCCTCCGTGAATCTGTATGTCCCTCTGATGTAATGACCAGGACTGTACATCGTGCTTCAGGTTTGGCCAGACTTGTGTTTCTATAGTTCCACCAGAACTCCCTGCTTTGGCATTTAGTCGCTCCAGCTAACGACGTCAGGTCTCCAGCGATTCTTAACTGACCGACAGAACTAGACTGCTATCTTCCGAAATCTTTCCTCATGTTTTCCAGTGTCCGTGTGGTCCCCTGGATTTCTTCATATTCCACCAGTTGTTATGTATCCCCTGGCCTAGCCTAGATTCTCGGTCTGCATAGGCTGACTTCCCCATATGAAATGTACTCAGTTTACCATTATCCATCTATGACCTTCATAAAGCTTTAGGATCTCAAACATCACTTTTACCTTCCTACTCTCCAATCAAATGAAGTCATCCAAGACGAATAATTTCACAGTATTAATTCATATCTTAACGTGGACAATTTGTCAATATTGGAGAACGTGATTCAGGCCCTGTCCTTCACACTGTATAAGATGGTGGTTGCATGGGAGCTGAATTATGACCATCTGCATGCTGAGTCATAGAAGCTGCGAGTTCCAGTGACCGGTTGGAAAGGGACCCTGAGATTAGCAAAACAGCGAGTGCTGGTTATTTGCACATGCTGCTTGCGAGATGACAGCATCTGAATACGAAAGCATCATCATCTCTCAGGACTCTCCACGACCAAGATGCTCTTCCCTAGTAGTCTGATGAGGAATGAGGCATAATTCCATTTCCACCGAGAGTTCCTCCCCCGCTCCAGGACAGGACACAATGGCACAGCCGCACTCTGTACGTGTAATCACGTTTCAAGTAAAATATTCGCTGCCATCTGTAGTCGAAACGTTGCACTGGTCCCGTGATCGATGAGTGATGCTCCAGGAATCTGGTAAAGTCTCTGGCTGCTCCTCATCCAAGATCAAAACTTGCATTCTAACCGTGAACTCCGGCTCAGTCTCAGAGGGACATTACTGTCGTGGATATGACCGTGATCCTGACCGCAGTAGTTTAATAAATGTTCATTTGTTTATAAATCCTGACTCAATTCTATATTCATCGTTGCTGGACACGTGACAATGGAAATCCGTGCCGTCATCCTTTATTCCCAACAACCAGCACGAAGCTGGCCCTTCCTAACGATGACTGTGACAAGCCACAGTCCTAACAAGCTGATTAAGGTCTGAGACCTTGGCAAAAGAAATCTGAGAGCTCAAAGCATTTGAGGTGCCAAGACTTTTGTCTGGTGCTCCTGTCCTTTTTCTCCCTCTAAAATTCTACAAAACAAAAATTATACACTAATCTTGCCTAAAATGTTGTAAAGCAAGTTTCATCGTCAACTTTATGATTTCTGGAGATCGGTTCATTGACTCCTCACTAAGTCATTCTCAGTAACAGAGTTTGTAACCAGGGGTCCTCACCATTTTGCTTCCAACTGTAGATGATATAAACATATTCCTTGTTCTGTACTAGGTCTTGAATCTGCATTGATAACCAAAATATTCTTAACCCGTGTGCCTGCCTCTTATTCTAATCGGAACATAGAGATTCTTAATATTCATAATGACAAACACCTCTGTTTGAAATCAGCCTGCCACAATGCTAGCCGACCAGATATCTTCTTATGCTATCAACGTTGGCCATACTCCGATTGGGAAATGCAACACAAGGACCAGTCATAACCTTCTTCATGGTTATCCTGAACCAAATGGAGTTATGGATACTGGAAACAAAATATTCCCCTGAACACATTTCTGTCACCTGTCCTGTCTCATTTCAAAAGTAGATTCAAATCATAGTCTCTCTGGTTCAGAATTCTCCACGTTAATTAAGGAAACTTTCCTGAACACACTAAACAAAGTCTACACCACACATTCCCTTTACAGTTCATGAGACCCAGTCAATATATGTTCTAGCTAATCACATTCCTCCTCAAGGCTGCTTGGTCAGTAGGATTTAAGAAAACCTCTAGACACTTTGTAAAAGTACTCAAAATAAGACTCTTGCGATGGTGAACTTTGGACCTGCCACGGTTTATGAGGGAATTTATGCATGGTGCCTAAGGATATGGTGACGTACATCAGCATTCCCCAACGGGTCGCCCTTCAGAAGGTGGAGTTTTAACAAATACCGACCTGACGAAGGGACTCGGCCAGAAGCGTCGACAGTACTTCTCCCTATAGATGCTGCCTGGCCTGTTGCGTTCCACCAGAATGTTGTGTGTGTTGCCTGAATTTCCAGCATCTGCAGATTTCCTCGTGTTTGCTCATTATTCCAGTGCTCAATAAAAAGCAGGAGGAGGAGGAGGAGGAGCCTGACCGTATTATTAATTTGATCATGAGCTGGGATATAGATGTAGGGACAATGATGTTATGTGAGGAGTACGAAATATCCAAGTTTGTCAATTACAGGGAAAGACGTGGACATGATGTTGTAATTTAATCTCTACAAATCTAACAAGGACGTGGCGGTGGAACGAACTCAAATGCTAAACACGGGCGTGGAGGCCGACAGGGGAAGCGTTACGGTCGTAGCGAGCGTGGGATGGGTGCCAAGGGAGTCTTTACCCCGAGTCTTGGTTTCAGTAGAGAATTCAGGAGCGATGCTAGACTTAGAACTGTTAGTGCTAAGAACCATGGAACGAGGTTACTCGTACACGAGTCGACCAACGAACTGGCACCTCCTTGATGCGGTCATAGGATTCGTATCCTGCATTGGCTGATGGAAAGCAGATGTTTGTAGTTAGCACAACCTGGGAATGATTAGGAACTAAACGAGGTGATTGAGGCCCAATTCCTGAGGAAGATAGCCAGGTGCCAGAAGGGACCAAGACATTACTCCCCCACCCCCCACTCAACTGGAGCCTTCCGGCGATCCTCCAAGCCTAAGTGGATGGTCCCGATGAAATCCTGGATGAGGGAAGGTCTAGGATGAAGGGGCGAGGGACCAGGAATGCTGTTCTGGACCGTACCCTTCCCAGTCCACCAGGTATTGGAGACACCTGCCCCGACGGAGCGCATCGAGTAGTCCTCGGACGATGTATGCCGGATGGTTGTCGAAGATACGGTCAGCTGGGAAAGTCTCAGCTGGGGGATACAATGGTCTGACGGAAACTGGTTTTTACTGAGACACGTGAAAAGTTGGGTGAATGAGCATGGACATTGGCAGCTTTAGGCGGACCGCTGTAGGATTGATAACCCTTTCAACATTTAATGGTCCCAGCAAGGGAGGGGCGAGTTTCCTATGTTCGTTTTTGAGCGGAATGCCCTTGGAGGAAAGCCGCACCATCTGCATAGGTTGGTACTCCGGTGCCGGAGTCCGGTGTCGGTCGGCTGTCTTCTTATTTCGATTTGTTGATCTGAGTAAGACCCTGCGCGTTTCCTCCCAAATATTAAGGCACCGATCAATATGGTCCGGAACCGACGGTACCGCCATCTCTTATACTTGCGAGGAGAACAGCGGGGGTTGGTACCCAAGGGAGCACTTGAACAGAGAACTCCCAGTGGCAGAGCTCACCAGGGAGTTGTGAGCGTACTCAACCCACGGGAGGTGATCGCTCCAGGTCGACGGGTTGTTTGTCGTTACACAACTTAGCGTCGCCTCCAGGACTTGGTTGACCTGTTCCGTCTGCCCGTTCGTCTGGGGGTGGAAGCCGGATGACAGGCTGACCGATGCACCTAAGGCTTGACAGAAGGCCTTCCATACCTGCGAGACGAACTGGGGACCTCGATTGGAGACGATGTCCCCGGTGGTTCCGTGGAAGCGGAAGACGTGGCGGACGAGAAGATCTGCGGTTTCTTGAGAGGATGGGAGTTTAGGGAGGGCCAAAAAGTACGCCGCCTTGGAGAATCGGTCTACCACGGTGAGGACAGTGGTGTTTCCGCGGGAGGGGGTGGACCGGTGACGAAGTCCAGGGCGAAGTTTGACCAGGGACGATCAGGGACAGGTAGAGGACGAAGAAGACCCGCAGGTGGTCGATGAGAGATCTTTCGTCGGGCACAGATGGAACAAGCCGAGATATAAGAACGGGTGTCCCCCTCCATGGACGGCCACGTAAAGTGCTTCCTCAGGAGAGCCACGATCCGATCACCCCCGGGTGGCAGGCCAGCCGAGATATGTGCTCCCTTTGGTGAACCTGATGCCTGACGGAGACGGGCACGTACAGGCGATCGCCGGGTCCATTGCCAGGTTCGGGGTCGTCCCGCTGGTCTTTCTTTACCTTAGCCTCGATCTCCCAAGCGAGGGAGGCCACCACGCAGGATGGTCGGAGGATAGTCTCGGGACTGGAAGTGTCATCCTTGGAGTCATGCTGGCGGGACAGCGCGTCCGGCTTCCCGTTCTTGGATACTGGACGGTACGTGAGGGTAAACTTGAAACATCCAAAAAATGCAATGCCCAACGGGCCTGGCGGGAGTTCAATCGTTTGACGGTCTGAATATACCCCAGGGTCTTTTGATTAGTCCACACCAAAAACAGGTGTTCTGCCCCCGCCAACCAGTGCGTCCATTCTTCCAGTGCTAGTTTGCCTGCCAGCAGTTCCCGATTCCCCGCGTCGCAATTCCTCTCGTCGGGGGAGAGTCGGCGAGAGTAGAAGGCACAGGGGTGAAGCTTTTCGCCCGAACTTGCCCGTTGGGATAGGACCGCTCCTACCCCGGAGTCAGAGGCGTCCACCTCACCGATGAATTGACCGGATGGGACCGGGTGGACCAGGATGGGAGCGGTGGTGAAACGTCTCTTCGTGTCGGTGAAAGCTGAGTCCGCTTCGGTGTCTCAGCAAACCGGTGTGGTAGGCGAGGTAAGCTGGTTAAGGTGTGGGGGGGGGGGGCGCCACTCGACTTCAGTCTCTGATGTATGTGCGGTAGAGGTTTGCAAACCCCAGGAATGGTTGAAGTTGTTTGCGTGCCGTGTGTCGAGGGTCTGGTCCATTCCTCAGGTGCCCGGATCTTCTCGGGGTCTGCTTTTACCGACCCGCTTTCAATGGAATCGCCTAGGAAGTTGACCGAAAGGACTTGGAACACGCATTTTTCCGCCTTTGAAAATAACTGTTTATCCCACAGTCTCCGGAGGACTTGACGGACATGGTGTACGTGTTCTGCGGGGCTGCCAGAAAATATCAGGATATCGTCAAGGTAAACTAATACGAACCGATTGATGATGTCCCTCAGTACGTCATTGATCAGGGTTTGGAAAACGGCAGAAGCATTAGTGAGGCCTAAAGGCATAACCAGAAATTCAAAGTGGCCCAGAGGTGTATTGAAGGCCGTCTTACATTCGTCCCCCTCCCTCATCCTGACTAAATGGTAGACGTTGCGAAGGTCCAGCTTTCAGAAGATGGTGGCTCCATGCAGTGGTTCAAATGCCGAACTAATGAGGGGTAGAGGGTACTTTTCTTAACTGTTTTATTATTTAGGCCCCGGTAGTCGATAGAAGAGCCAAGTGTTCCGTACTTCTTTTCTGCAAAAAATAATCCTGCGCCTTCCGGGGAGGATGAAGGCCTGATAATGCCCGCCGCGATGGACCTGCTAATATATTTCTTCATGGCCTCTCTCTCCGGTCGGGATAGGTTAAAAAGGCGACTGGTGTGTAGCGGGGCCCCGGGGAGAAGGTCGATGGCACAATCATATGGGCGGTGCGGAAGCAGGGAAAAGGCCCGCCGTTTACTGAACACCTGTCCCATGTCATGGTACTCTGTGGGGACGCGGGACAACTCATGGGGTTCCAAAGCAGGTGGGGTCGCGGTAGGTTCTCTAAGAGATGGGGCCGACCGCAAATAGTAGGCATGACAAGACAGGCTGTATTCGGCTATCCTCCCGGTAGACCAGTCGATATGGGCATTGGGTTGGGTCAGCTATGGATACCCTGGCACTACCGGGGCTTGACAGTGGGTCACCCGAGCCAGCAGTTTTCCGTACAGGGCCCTGGCCTCTAGGGTGACGGCTCGCGAGGTATTCCGGCCTGCGTGGCTACCTCTTGGTCCAGCAGATTGCCTCAGCACTGGAATCCACCAAAGCTGATATGGTCTGGGACTGCTGTTGGTAAATCAGAGTTGCCGCGATCTGAATCCGAGTCTAGGGTGATGAAGGGAGTATCATTCGGCGCACCAGAGCTTCGTATCTCACAGGTGAGCCCTCCCTTTTTGGCCGCTGAGGGCAGGTATCCCGGAAATGCCCTGGCTGGCCACAATAGTAGCAATCCCCAGTTCGTTCAGCGGGGGAGAGATGGTTCCGTCCCAGCTTCATCTGTTCCTCCCCCAACCGGGTGGGGACCGTCGTATCAGGATCCACACTGGAAACGACTGGGGAAGGGGGGCTGGCTGAGACTGGTAAGGTGAACTGTGGGCTTCCCCGTGGAGCGAGGCAATTGGTTCTCTCTCTCTCTCTGACGATCCTGAAGTCGATAGGCTAATCGAATGGCTCGCGAGGTCAGTGCGTCCAGACAGCACGTTTCGTCCCTCGCGGCCAACTCATCCTCCATCTTGTCCGAGAGGCTCTGTCGTAACTCCTCACGTCGGGCCTTGTCATTCCTCCCGGAGTCTGAGGCTATGGTCCAGAATTCAATTGATTACTTGGCCACACTTCGCGAAGCCTGACGAAGAGTAAGCAGCCGTTTCGCGGCTTCCTTACCGTGAATGGATTGCTTGAAGACATTACGCATTTCCGCGACAAAGGAGGAGTAGGAGGAACAAACCTCTGGTCGGTTATCCCATATCGAGGCTGCCCAAGCCAAGTCATCCCTTCGTAGCAGCCCCATGATGTAAGCAATCTTTGATTAATCGCAAGTGTAGATACGTGACTGCAGCTCAAAGACTAGGGAGCATTGTAACAGAAAGGCCCGGCACCTACCTAGGTCCCCGGCGTAGGGTTCAGGCTCGGGTACATGCGGCTCTCGAGGGGATGTTGCTACTGTTTCCGGAGGCGAAGCAACCCCGAGAGGTGCGGGTTGGGTAGCCGGAGTTCTTGGAGGGGACAGAGGAAAGGAAACGGAGACCCTCTCCGCTTGTTCACTGACCTTTTGCAGATTTCTGGTTAGTATCCGAAGGTTTTCCGTGATCTCCGGAAGTAGTTGATCGTGGGCGCCCAATAGATAATCCTGGCTAGCCAGGGCCTGTTGTCCGGGATCCGTGTCCGCTGGGTTCATCGTGGCCAGTTCGTTCTATAACAAAGACCCAAGTGCTGAACACGGGCGCGGAGGACGACAGCGGAGGCGTTAGGGTCGTAGCGAGCGTGGGATGGGTGCCAAGGGAATCTTTACCCGGAGTTTGGTTTTAGTAGAGAATTCAGGAACGATGCTAGACTTAGAGCTGATAGTCCTAAGAACCATGGAACAAGGTTACTCGTACACGAGTCGAACAACGAACTGGCACCTCCTTGTTGTGGTCACAGATTTTTATACTGCATTTGCTGATAGAATGCAGGTGTTTGTATTTAGTGGAACCTGAGAATGATTGGAAACTAAGCGAGGTGATTGAGGCCCGATTCTTGAGGAGAGTAGCCAGGTGGACGTTTGCCCAGAAGGGAGTCTGACACAAAAGGGCATTGGACAGGATCTCCAGGCGAAATAGCCTGCAGATCTTTGGGAACGTGCAGGGTGGGTCTGAAAGGATTGTTATATTAGGAACAATAGTCTCCGTCTCTACTTGTGCCTTTCCTTCCTGCACCCAATACATTTGAAATGCAAGGTGAACAAGGTCACATTGTAATGTATGGATACCATACTGTAAAGACACACGCACTGTACTTGAAGGGCACAGAACTGTACAAACGTCGACACTCTATTGTAAAGGTACAGATCGTTACAGCATCCAATTCTACAATATGGTGAGAATTAACCATTAACTGTGTGAATTCTGGAAAATATAAATAATGCTAAAAGGCACTGAAACACTCGCAGGGCAGTCTGCATCTGGTAAGCGATCACAGTATTTTCTAGTTTTATATTATTGAGAGTGATACTTGGGTGCACACAGAACTGTACCAATGGGATACACTTGCATTTGTGCATAACCAATAACCGACACTGCACTGTATGACTTGTACATTCCCTGTGGAAACGGCAATATACCTCTGCACGTCCAACCAACCAAGCTGCATGGTCAAGCTGGAGCCCTGGAGTAATTTAAAGAGGATCCCCTCACTGCACTGTACAGAAACAGTCAGCAGTGGTCTAGAAGGACAGTGAATTTTACCGCACCGAATCCATCATAAACATATAGAATCATAAAACTCTCAGCACTGTGCAGTGAAAACATAGACCTGTAGATACACAACACTGTACTCCACCATTAAACGCCAGTAGAACCCCAGTACTTCAAGGACAGAGACCTGTACAACCCTGACGCCCATCTGCGATTCATGGAGCATAAAATCTACTTCACTGATCGAAATTTCCAAGAGCAATGAAAAATGCCTTAAAATGAAATTAAAAGTAGAAAATGACGAAACACTGACCTGTGTTGTGAATTTGTTGTGTTCTGGCATCAATTCAGTGCAAAGCATAAAAATTACTATATTACAGGATAGATGCTTAAATGGATGGATCGGTGGATCTACAGATAGATCATAAGGCTTTTTGCATTAAAATAAATAAAACAAATGCAGATTGGTCTCTCAGACTGTTCTCACCCGTGCCTCTCCGGTCTGCTGAGTTTTTTCGGTTTACATTCACACCACTCCTTTGTGTCCCACCCTCTGCTGAAAGCACTTTAATCCTCCTTCATTTCACTAACAGATCTGCATGTGGGAAAATTTGACCAGCCTAGTTCACTCTTGTTCCACTCCTCCTTGTTGTCTCTGCCACAGCAGAGATCAAAGTGGTTTGAAATCCAAACCTTTCCTCTTGTACCAGCTCCTCATCCTCACTTCCATCTTCCTTGTGATCCTGTTCCTGCCGTTCAACACGAGGCGTCAGGAGTAATGCAATGACTACAGCTAGACTATCCCCACCCTCCCCTGCTGTACATCAGAGTCACAGACCTGCCTGTTGCTGCTCTCCTCTGAAAAGCCATGTCTCCTGTTGATCAAATCTCCAAGAACAGCTTTCTCTCCACTATCAGTTTTCCAAACGGTCCATGAACACTGCCTAAAATCAGCGTCTCAAAATTGGTTTAGTGGAATGACATAGATGTTGGAGTGGCAGCTTGTTAATCAGGTTGCAGGCTTCTGACCAATGACATTCACAAGGACTGGTATGGGTACTGTCGTTCGTTATCTACGTTAACGGATTTTCTGACACCTCTGACATTGTATGTGAGCAGTAAGTTTGCAATGACAGCAACATTGATGGTTTCGTAGGCAGTGGAAATTATGTAAGACAACAATGGGATTGAGTTGAACTGCGGATGGTGACCAAGGAACAGCAAATGAGTGTTAACTTGGACAAGTATGCGGTATTGCATTCAGAGAATTTCAACGAGGGGAGGACCTGCACAGTACCTTCTTATCCGTTGGTAGGTATTGCTGAACCGACAGACCATGGAATACAGGCACACCATTCACTGAAAGTGACAACACTGGTTGTCAGGATGGTGAAGATGGTGTTTGGCCTATTTGTCTTCATTAGTCAGGGAATTGAGTGCACGGTTTGGCATCTAATAAAAATTTGTATAAGTCAAATACTGACCATTATGTATTGTGCACAATTTTGGCCACACATTTATAGGAAGGATTTCATCAAGATCTCAGATGACGCTCATTCGACAGAAAGGTTTCAAAATCGGGATCAGTATCAGTGTCGTTTTCTATTCCTGCCTCCTTCAACTTTGCCCGTCTTCTCTGGACTCCATGTCTCTGGCGGCTTCAGTACTGCAAGACCTTTGTCAAGAAGCACAGGTCTCATGGCTGAAGGAAGATTGGGGTATTCAAAGAAATTCCTTAGCAGAGAAACCAGACACACTGATCATACAGAAGTAGCTGGATGGCATATGATTCTTCTGCTCTCACTATATAATCAGGACAGCGAACGGCATTGACTTCCGAGTTCCTTTGCTCCAAGCTTTAAGATCGACCGTGCATGTTGCACAAAGAATGTGGGGATCCCAGACATTTTTTTGGTCATCAGTTTCACACCAAAAGTAGAGCTCTTAGCCTTTCTTACAAAGAGGTCATACTCCATCTTTGAGGTTTAAGCCTACACTGGTCACAAATATAATAGAAAGTATCGTGGCTGTTGCAATATAGAAGACATTTTGCTGTCATAAATGCTCTTAACAATAACGATGAGTACACACAATGAACTCTGTGCATGAAGCATGTCCATCAATGTGATCACAAATTGATATACACGTAAACCTAATGTACAGAACGGTGTGCGTGTGATGCTCTAAAACCTGCCCTGACATATAGCATCTTTTCTGCCTAAGCATGCCCGGGTATGTCCGGACAAGACAGAAACCTTTTCAGTTTATATTATGGGAACATTTTAAATAACTTGAATTATGAATTGAAATGACAAATATATGCATTAACCAAAAAAAAGGCGCATGATAGGGAAAGTTAATGGTGATTTGCGTGATCAGTCCCCCAAATTGAATAGGTTACACGCAAAAGTATTCAGGAAGCAAAATCTTTATTCTCCAGTGTTACCTGCTGGTGTGAACTTCTCCCCCACACAACACATCTTATTCTACATCTGCTCCGTTTCCTTTACGGTCCTGATGGAGAGTCCTGGCCCAAATCATTAACTATTTATTCTCCTCCATAGTTGCTGCCTGACTGACCAAACTTCCAGCATTTTATGTGTATTTCTCAGGACTTGCAGACTATTCAGAACCTGGTGTGCTTGTCTGGTCGTCCCTACTTTGAATATTCTGTATTTATTTCCCAGAAGGTAAAGGACAAAAAGAGGAATGGCCAGGGTGTCAGGTATATATGATGATTCGATGGAGATTCCTGAAGCAATGCACTGTGTATGTAGACTGATTCCCGAGTATGTAGACTGTAAATTTGTGCAGACAGCCTATGGCGATTGCTAATCGTGAAGGCTATCTTCAGTTCTAGGGGAGGGGATCCGGATCCTTTATGGAAGTGCGCTGAGGAGTAGCAATAGATATCGATGCAGGTAAGTGTGAGCTGATACATCTTGCGAAGACAAACTAGTGTAGGTTGTATACTATGAATTGCAGGGCCCTTGGGAGTGTACAGGACTAGAGGACATTCGAGTACAAGTGCAGAGTTTGTTGAGAGCAGTAACAGAGGTAGACAAGGTGGTAAAGAAGGCATTTCATCACTGTCCTCTATCAGTCTAGGTACTGAGTCTAGAAATTCCGACAATATGTTGCAATTAATTAAGTTATTGCTGAGGCTGCAATTAATTCACGGATTACAGTTTTGCTCTCCCTATTACAAGGTGTAACACCCTGGGGACAGTTTCACTGCAAACGTAATGGTCTCTCAGTAGAACCAGTGCTTGGGTTATGGTTAGAGATAAGGGTGCTTTGGATTTTGAACCGTCCAATGAAGGGAGTGTGTTTTTCGTGTTGTGTGCCTGACACCGGCATGTGAGTGGGGTTTATAGACGCCTGCAATACCTCTACTGATATTATTAGCTTTGGCCTTCCTACAGTTTAGAATCCTAATCTAACAACCAGTCGATAGATATCCTGAAACTTATTGAATTATGATCACTATATCCAAAGTGCTTGAATACACCCACTCTGTCATCTGCCCTGTCTTGTTCCTTAAGAAGTGATCCAGTATCTGCTTCTCTCTTGTTGTGACAACATATTGACGAATGAAACTTTACTGAACACATTTGACAAATGTTATCCCATTCAACCCTTCAACAGTATAGAATTCCCAATAAATCTGTTGAAAGTTAAAATCAACCAGATTTACAACTTTATATTTCCTGCAACTGTATGTAGACGCTCTATCAATTAGGTCCTCTGAATCCCAGTGACTACTGGGAGAAGAGATCTACCACACAGAGATTAACATTTTCATTCCGTTTCATTCCTTTGTGCTATCCATACAACCGCAATTGACGAGTCCTCCGGTACATCCTCTCTAAAGAATCCCATAACATCTTTCTTGACATTCCTGCATCTTTAGAACAACTATCTTTATCATGCCTAAATCATTGGAACCTCAGATCAAGGAGCTGCCAGTCTTACTCCTCATTTAACCAAGTTTTTCTAATAAATAGCATTTAGAACAGTACAACACATGAACCGGCCCTTTGGCCCAAAATGCTGTCTCGAATCAATTAAGTTAATAATCAAAAGGTCAGCTAAAGTAATCATTTCTGTTGCTGAGTACTTCATATTCCCTTTCCCTCTCTAAATAGCCACGCAGATAGCTGTGTCCTACAATGTGGGTATGACACTCCTTGTAACTCTTATCTATTACCCTTCAGTCTTCTTAATGGCCTAAAGGTCATCCAACTCTCGTTCCCCAATGTTATCTGTAAGGAAATACAGCCAGATGAAGTTTTGTCAAGTGTAGCCATCAAGAATACATGATATCTCCTTGCTTCTAACATCCTGCTAAAGGAGCACAGCAGATCTCACGGATCCATTCCTACTGTTCTACCTGCCCAATAATGAAATAGGGTACCTAACAGAACATCGCAACCACTGCCCCGTTAAGGCAAACTTCAGTTCTTCACTTCGGCATAGACCATTCCAAAAATGTCTTCTACGTTTGACTCTAATATATATATTGGCTTCTGCCAGTTAGTTATCCATTCAAGTTATCAACAGACAATACCCAGCTGTGCCTCTTTTAGTGAGCCAAACAAAAGAACAGCATCCCAAAACTCACCTCTTTATATGACTCCGATATCTTGGTCTGTTTGTAGTTTAATTTGACTTCACCGTCGGTGCAGTAATCCTGACCTGAAAGACCTGTTCCTGTGCTGCTCTGTGTTCCACAAGTGACTGATGGGAAAAAAAAATCAAGGCAGTAGGAAGGTATAGAATATCAGCAGATCTGATGCCAGAACGTGAACGAAGGTAAACAAAAAAGTGTAAAAATATCAAAGCTTATGGCTCCTTATCTGAACACAGGGGCATTTCCAATAGGATAGTGAAGTGCACAACACAAATAGTAACAACAGTGCTTGATCTGACAGTTACTGCAGGGAGAAGGTTGTAGGGTGACGGTCTGGGAACTCAGTATTCTGGAATATTGAATATTCAGCAAAAGGGAAAGAAGGCGGCTGTCCTTGTCATTGCCTGGTGGAGAGGGGTAGATACAGATATATGGGGAGTGCTGAGGAAAGGGATTGTGTCGAAATAATGAGAGACAGAGAAAAGGAGTCCTGGGTGCGAGTGGTCTCCAAATCCCCAGGTGTTCCCTGTCAATGGGACAAAGCATGAATGGGGAATATCAAACAGACGTGCAAGGGCAACTATGTTTCCCATGGGTAATTTAATCTGTGCATTGATTAAATTAATCAAACTGTCAAGGTGCTGTTGAATAGGAACATGTGAAGAGTTAAGGGAATGTCTCTTCTCGCGGTGTTTTACAAAACCTATCGACGAACAGACCATTTTAAACGTTGCTTTTCCAATGAGTTTGTGCAATTAATAAAACAACTTATGGTGACGTATGCCGAGGAGGAAGCGAACACAGCATTGCAGAATTGCGGATACAGTTTGAGGGTGAACACCCAGGTCCAGAACCAATGCACTCAACCTAAATAAAGACAGTTACATCGGTGTGAAGCTGGAGTTGTCTGGGACGGACAATGTAAGTGGGCTTAGGAACAGGTCAGTGGATGAGCAGTGGGCAATGTTTAAGCAGCTGAATCATAATAATTAACAGACATTGATCCCAATAACACAGCGTAATTTAGGGGAAAGGTGAATCATCTGTGATCAAGAAATGAGGTCAAGAAAAATATCAGTTTCAACAGAATCTACTGTAAACTAATTGAGCAGAGATGACTGAAGCGCAGAGGCCTGGAAACTATTCAGGAACCAGCAGAAAAGATATGCAAAACCTAAAACGAACAGCGAAAAGGCAGTTTTGGGTAGAAAAAGCGAATATTGAGTTGTACAAGGTCTGAGGTGAGGAGTTGCACTTTGGGAGATCAAACATAAAAGTATATTTATTCTGGTAAAACACGATCGATGAATCAAAGTTCATAACTGCCTGAAAATCACACAAATTGATATGCTGCTACGAAGAAGTGTGGATTTTTGCCTTTATTACCTACGGAGAAGGATCTTGGCAATTGTAAGGATACCTTACACTCCGGAAAAGAGTATTTACGATTCTAGGGATGAATTAAGGTTAGACATGTAGATATTAATGAACAGGATCTAATGGAACTTTTGGAAAGAATCAAGTTGGATAACTCACCGGTACCTAACAAGATGTACCACAGGCTACTGTGGGAGGCGATGGAGGAGATTGCTGGGCCTCTGGCGATGATCAATGCATCATCAATGGGGACAGGAGAGGTTCCTGAGGATTACAAGGTGACAGATGTTGTTCCCCTATTCAGGAAAGGGAGTAGAGTAAGCCCAGGAAATTATAGACCAGTAAGTTGTACTACAGTGGTTGGTAAGTAGATGGAGAAGATCCTAAGAAATAGGGTGTATGAACATTTAGAGAAGCGTCATATGAATAGGAATGGTCAGCATGGCTTTGCCAAAGGCAGGTCGTGCCTTACCAGCCTGAGTGAATTTTTCTGAGGATATGGCTAATCACATTGATGAATCTAGAGCAGTAGATGTAGTGTATATTGTTTTCAGCAACGCATTTGATAAGTATCCTATGCAAGGCTTACTACGAAAGTAAGGAGGCCTGGAATCCAAGGGAACATTGCTTTGTGGATCCAGTACTGGCTTGCATACATAAGGCGAGGAGTGGTTGTAGACGGGTCATATTCTGCATGAACGTCGGTGACCAGAGGTGTGCCTCAGGAATCTATTCTGGGACTCCTACCCTTCGTGATTATATATATGTCTTGGATGTGGAAGTTGAGGGATGGATTAGTAAATTTTCTGATAACAAAAAGGTTGGGGGTGTTGTGAATAGGGTGGAGGGCTGTGAGATGTTACAGCTGAACATTGATAGGGTGCAAACTGAGCTGAGAAGCGACAGTAGGAGTTTAACACAGATTAAGTGTGAGGTGGTTAATTTTGTTAGGCCAAATATGATGCAGAATATCGTATTAATGGTAAAACTCTTGATAATGCTACAGCTATATAAGCCCCTGGTCGGACCCCAGGGTACTGGTCGACTCACTACAGGAACAAAGTGCATAGCATAAAAAAAGGGTGGTGAGAAGATTTACAAGGATGTTGCCTGGATTAGGGAGAACGTCTTTTAAGAATGCATTGAATAAACTCAGCCTTTTCTCCTTGGAGCGACGGAGGTTAGGTGATCACCTGATTGAGATGTATAAGATGATGGCAGGCATTGATCGTGAGGATAGTAAGAGGCTTTTTCCAAGGGCTGATATGGCTAGCGTGAGAGGGCGCATATTTAAGGAGCTTGGACGTAGGCACAGAGTTGTTCTCGGATTATTATTTTTTATACGCAGTTAGTGGTGAGTGCATGGAATCGGCTGCCGGCGACAGTGGTGGAGGCGAATGAGATAGGGTATGTTAAGAGACTCCTGGATAGGTACATTTAGCTTTAAAATATAGAGGGCTATGGGTATTAGTCTTTGCAATTTCTAATGTTCGGACATGTTCAGCACAGCTTTGTTTCCCGAAATGCCTCTATTGTGCTGTAGGTTTACTCTGTTTCTATGTTTCAACTAGTCAAGACACTGAGTATTGATGCACTCTTGATGTAGCTTTGTAAAACTGCTTCGGCCGATTGGGATTTTGCATTCAAATAAGGTCCCTCCACTGGAGGAGCAATATAGGGTGTTTGGAAGTGTTCAGATGAGGTTTACAAATATGCTTATCAGAATAGAAGTCATGTACTCTGTGAAAAGTTGGATAAACTTGTGCTGTTTTCTCTGGAGCAGTGGTGAGTGTAGATGTGATGGAAGGTTGTAATTTTGAAAAGCATGGATAAACATCAGGTACTTTTTTTTCCAGGATAGAAATCACCAATAATGAAGGGCATACATTTAACGCAACAGGGCGATGATCACGAGGTGCTTTTGCCGCAGACAGGGAGTGGTAGATGATTCTAATCTGTTGCCAGGCATGTTGGTGGAGACAATCATAATTAGCGGTGGTTAAGAGGGTATTAGATATGCACACGGATTTGCGGAGAGAGGAGGGATATGGGCATCGTGTAGGCAAGAAGGAATGAGCTTGGTTGAGCTTTTACTTAGTTAATTACTCCAGCACCGCATTTTGGGCTGATAGTCCTGGTCCCGTGTCGTACATCAGAACATAAAATCTCATGGAACGAAATGCAAACATAATCAGGTCCCAACATATTGCAGTCCGTAGGAGTCTGGGGTGGGGGGATGCATTGTTGAAAGGAACTGGCTGCAACAAAACTGAAGACGTTGAAGTTGGTCAAAATACACCATGTCCCAGTCAGGTCCCATTGAAATGGAAAGTCACAAATGTCACTTAATTGTTCAGGGTTGGAAGACAAAAATGAGTTAACTGACAACCTGTTCATTTCACATCTGCTGCTAGCAAAATGCTGGCATCTGAGATTAGTGCAGAAGTAGCAAAAATTGAGAAAGCATAATGGCCTAAAACCAAATCAACATAGTTTGGTGAAAGATATCTCATGCTTGACAAGCCTAATTGAACTCTTCTACGATGCTACCAGCAGTGTTGATTGAAGATAACCTGTAGCTGTGGTGTTTTTACATTTTCAGAAGACATCGTCAATGTGTCCCATGAAAGCAACACGTACAACAGGCTGGAGGAACTCAGCAGTTCGGGCAGCATCCGTGGAAAAGAGTAGTCAACTTTTCGGGCCGAGACCCTTCGTCAGAACTGAAAAGGGAGGGGGAAGCTACTCTATAAAGAAGGGGGAAGGAGGGAAGGGGAAGGCTGGTAGGTGCCAGTTGAAAGACCAATAAGAGGAACGATCAATGGGTGGCGGAGGAGAAGCAGGGAGGGGGTAGACCGGAAAGGTGAAGAAGGGATGTAAGGAAAAGCCCTATTGGTAGTAGAAGGATGTGGAACAACGAGGGAGGTGATTGACAGCTGGAGGAGGAGACAGAGTGAAACTGGGATGGGGGAAGAGAGTTGGAGGGAATTAATGGAACTTGGAGAATTCAATGTTCATACCAACGGTCTGCAGACTACCCAAACGGTGTATGAGGTGTTGCTCCTCCAATCTGAGTTTGGCCTCATCATTGCAGCAGAGGAGGCCATGTATTGATATATCCGAAGGAGAATGTGAAGCAGAGTTGAAGTGGGTGGATCCTGTTTGTTGCGGCGGACGGAGCGGAAGTGCTCGGCGAATCGGTCCCGCAATCTCTGTTGGGTCTCGCCGATTTAGAAGAGGCCGCACCGGGAGCACTGGATGCTCCCAACAGACTCACAGGTTGCCTCACCTGGAAGGTCTGTTAGGGGCCCGGAATGGTGGTAAGAGTGAAGGTGTAGGGACAGGTATCCCATGAAAGGCTGGTGCAGAAGGCCAGACACATTGATGGAGGACGTGTGCTAAAATTGACTGAAGACTGATTTTCATGTCAAAGACAAGAATCAGACTGTGTTGCCACTTTAAAGGAGGTAGGGAACTGGATCCCAAGATCTTTCTGCTCAGCAACACTGTTAAGGATCTTGCGTTAATAGAGGACTGCATCCTTGCATGTGCTCTCTCGATGTGTCCTCACATTTACCTGACTAAAATTCTATCAGCCATTTCCAATCCCATACCTTCAACTGAACTAAAACTGAACTATATCATGCTGTACTCTTTGCCATTCTTCACACTACACAGATCTCCACCCATTTCGGTGTCATCGATAAATGTACTAACCAACAAAATATATATATATATATTTCTATTTATATAGAGCCGAAACAGCAGATGTCGCAGCATAGTCCACTAATAAAAGACCTCCAGCTCCAATAATTCGCTTCATTCACTGCCCTCTCACTTCTGTGCACAGGACCGTTCTGAATCTAAGCAATCAATTAGCCGCAGACCCGATACAGCGTAATCTTCTGGATGCGACTTCCATGATGAACTTTGTCAAACACCATAATAAAATCCGTATAGTCTGAGCTACCCTCATCAATCCCTGTCATCCCCATGTTGATAAACTCAATCAAGTTGACAATGCACGAGCTGCCATGCACAAAACCATATTGGATCTCCCCAATTAAGCCACGGGTTTTGAAATGTTCATATATCCTATCCTGACGAATTTTCTCCAGCACCTTCCCTACAACTGACGCGAAACTCAACAGTCTATAGTTCCCTGAATTTCCCCAGTTCCTTTCTTAAACAAAAGACAACATTAGACATTTTCTTGCTCTACGGGACCTCAGCTGTGCATATGGAGGTTACAAGGATACTATCCAAGAGCCCACAAGTTCTGTCTCTCGCTTCCTTCAATAACCTGCGGTAAATCGCAACAGGCCTGGACACTTATCCACCTTAGTACTCCTTAGAAGGCCCTACACTACCTACATGTTGACATCTAAACGCCGAACTTATTCATACTGTCAGCACTGATCTCCCGGTCATCCATATCACTGTCCTTTGTAAATAATGATGAGAATTACGCATTATGTATCTCACTCACATTCTCCGTATCAAAGCAAATGTACTCCCTTTATTTCAGTGATCCTACCCTCTCCGTAGTTATCATCTTGTTCTTAATGTACGTTTAGAATACCTTGGGCTTCACTTTAATCCTATTTGTCAAGGACTTTCCATGGCTCCACATGGCGTTCCTGATTCAATTCTTTACTTCTTTTATCGTTTCATTATGCTGGTGATGTGCTTCATTTGATCTTTATTTTCATCTCTTTATGTGCTTTTCCTTTTACCTTCGTCTACATTCATTACCTGCCTGGACATCCAAGGTTCTGTTTGTTTCACTCCCTGTACTTTTTTCTAATAGGAGCATACCTTTCCTGTACTCGGCGCAACTGTTCATTAAAAACCATTTTTGCTAGAGGAAAGGTGCTCCCAATTATCTCATCTTAGTTCCTGCCTACCCCAATTTAAAACTCTCGAGAAGGATCTATCCTTATCTGTACCTATCGTGAAAGCTAAGCAGCTGTGATGAGTGACCCCGAACATTTCACCATTGGAGGGTTACAGGCTCATTAACAAATAGCAGGTCGAGAACGGCACATCCTTTCATTGGTTTGTAAACATATTGAATTAAGAAATCTTCCTGGATACACTGAACAAATTTTGCCCCATTTAAATCCCTGACACTAAGAGGGGACCATTTTATATTAGGGAAATTGGAACCACTCCGCGTCCCACCATTAAAGCAAACCTTTTATTTTTCCACATTCCGTTAATCTGAATACACACCTGTCCTTCAATGTCACGGTGGCTATTGGTTTCTGTAGTGCCATCCTTTCAATTTGATTACACTCTTACTATTCTTGAGTTCTACCTATTTCGACTCAGTGCCTGACCCCTCCTTTATGTACCTCATGAGTGCAGCTGTGATATTGTCCATGATTGGTCGCGCAACTGCCTCCTCTTTTACCTCCTTTCTTAGTTTTCAAAATCTTCAAAAATCTGGTACATTAATCACCCATTCTACCATCTCTCAAACAACATTGGCGTTCTGTGTACTGAGCCGTGCTCTGTTTATCTTATTCACCGTAGTATCCTAGTATTGAAATAAACAGACATCAAACTCTCAGACTCATCATACTTTTTAATTAGATTTTCCCTATCAGTACCTTCAATGACATCTTCCTCCCTGACAAATCTTCACATTTTTATCTGGTGTTCCACTTCCCTGCCACCTGCATCACCTTAAAAACACCTTAACGCGACCCAGCTGCCCAGCATTCTCATACTTTCCAGCCAGAATATTGGTTCTCCTCCAGTTCAGTTGCAACTCTTCCCTCTTATAAAAGTCACACCTTCCCCAATAAAGGTTCCAATGCTTCAAGAATTTGATACCCTGCTAGCCTGCACCGTCTCCTCAGCCACTCATTACTCTGTGTTATCGCCCCATTCCTAACTGCACTAGCCTGTGGCACCGTGAGTAATCTACAGATTACTACCTGGGAGGTCGTTGTATTCAGCTTCTTTTCTAACTCTATATAAGTGTGGATATCTTCCCATTTTTGACAATGTCATCGGTGCCATTTTGCACCTGGTCATTTGGCTATTCTCTTTTTCCCTTGGCAATATCCTGAAACTGCACCTATACACCTTAGACGCTAGCACCCGGAGGCAAAACACCTTCCTGCTGTCTCTTTTGTTACCACGGTATCTCCTGTCTGTCCCTATTAAATACCGAGTCAGCTATCACTACCACACTGAGTCTCTTTTCATTCTGCAGTTCCCCAGAGCCAGTCACAGTGCCACTTCTGCTACA
This sequence comes from Hemitrygon akajei, assembly GCF_048418815.1. NCBI lineage: Eukaryota > Metazoa > Chordata > Chondrichthyes > Myliobatiformes > Dasyatidae > Hemitrygon > Hemitrygon akajei. The sequence continues at coordinate 35,964,699 of NC_133151.1, read as the reverse complement.
GTGTCCTGTTGGTTCACAACCACATCCGAAGAGGTTTACTTGTTGCTGAGGGGAATGGCCACAGGTGACCACTAGGATTTCCTAGCCTTGTGTTGAACTTAAGAATTTCGAAGAATCGAGTACAGGCAAAAGTCACCGATAATGTAAGTGGATTCGTGCTGTCTGGGGACCTCGCTTAAATTTGTGATGTTCTGACATTGAAGAACTCAGAAAGCAGGTCACAGGATGGCGGGAAGAAAGGGTGACTGCATTGGTTTTCTTCCATAGACCAAAGGTACGCTGGATGATACATTGATTGGCCACTAGATAATATGTATATGGGTGGCAGCAGGAGGAAAGAGGCGATGGGAGACAGGGAAGTTGCCGTGGTCAGGTTCAGGGACATATCCACGACAGTTATGTCCTTCTAAGACAGATTCCCGACTTCAGGGGTAGCATGCACATTTTGCATTTGGATGAGATCAGGCAGAATCAGTACCAGATTCCAGGAACATCACTCAGCGATCCAGGGACTGGTACAGTTGCATCACTGCAGATGGGTGCGAATGTTTCACTGGAAAAGCGATTACACCCAGAGTGCGGTTCTGCAATTGCGTCTTTCCTGAGACCAGGGAGGAACTCTGAGTGGAACTGTAATTAAACCTAATTCCAGATCATTCCAATGTGGAACCGCACCTTGGTCGTGGAGAGTCCCGAGGGATCATGTTACATTGGCACTAGGAGTTCAGATCTTGCAGGCAGCATGTACAAATGACAGGTGCTCACTGCTTTGCTGATCACAGTGTCCCTTAACCTCTGGTCATTGGAATTCGCAGAATCCGCCGACTCTTCATATACAAGGTCACAATTCAGCATCACTGCAACCCCCATCTTATACAGCATGATGGACACGGGCTGAAATTCTCAAATATTTACAAATATTGCCAGACCATTCCTGTTAAGATATGAATTAATATTGTAATAGGCTTCGTGTTGTATAGCTTTATTTTCCTGGAACAGAAGAAGGTAAAAGTGAAGTTTGAGATTTTAAAGATTCATGAATGGATAATAGGATGCCCTTCTGTTACAGGTCTATGGGAAAGTGGGGTGATGCAGGCCGAGAATGCAAGCAAGGCCACGGGATGCATTACAAATGGTGGAATGTGAAGAAAGAAAGAAGGCCAGAGGGGCCGTGCAAAGCATGAAGGCAGACTTCGGATATAGGCGTTCAGTTTGATCGGTCAGTTAAGACACGATGGGGACAGGACTACATTGCGTGAAGGTACTAAATGCCAGAGCAAGGAGCTCTGCTAGACTAACGAAGCACAACTCTGGCCAAACCTGAAGCACTGTGTACATTCCTGATCTTTGCACCACACGGACATACGACAGAGACATTACAATTAGTCGGAGGGATCACCACTTTAATCTGCCTTCTGTTATTGCAGTGGATAAAGAATTGATCTATATTCACAGCCTGCAAGTCCCTTTTTCACTCCAGCACAGTGTCACTTTGCTCATGTCCACTGGAAGAATTCAATAAAATCCGATCGTGCAAATTAATAATGTGCTCAAAGACATTGTGAGCCGAAGGTCCCGTTCTTAACTCGATGTCTTTTAATGTACTAATCCAACATAATCAACTTTATCCAAAGTGTCACTCCGTAGACTAAATTTAAGCATCAGCTAATTACATTAGCTTAATATAATTGTGGAAAATGTGGTTTAATCAAAAATGGAGATAATTATATATGACGATTCAACTCCAGAGTTAAAAAACAAAGCACAAAACATGTATGAACCCAGAAGTTCACGCTGTACCAGAGACTGACAGGTACTGAATGAATCCCACACACTCACACTGTACCAGAGATTAGAAGAAAACATATTGACATTCTATCTCTCCCTCCCCCTCCCCTTTCCGTGTGTGTCTGTGTGAGTGTATGCGCGCGTGAATGGCTCAGATGTAGTTGAAGTACTGAATTGCAGTTCAAAATTAAAACAAATACTGGGTAAAAATATCAGGGTAGGGCAAATCCGTTTGTTGATTAGTAATTAATCAAGAAAGATGTGAAATCTGTAAAAGTTGCTGCTCTTATGATACGGAATAATGAATATAGAATTGAGACAGGTTTTTTTTCTACACAAAGAAACATTTATTTTAACTCCACTCAACAACGAATGAAAAGTAAATAAACGACGAACTTAACCAGAATTTATCTGCTATATGGCAACTCGAAAAGCTCTTAAAGTGATAAGTGCGAACACAGTTCTTAAAAGTGGTAAATGCGAAAGTCCAATTTTTGTAACAGTCAATTCGGAGAGACATTCCTGAAGTAACGAATTCCTCGACGACGTGACGTTCTGCTGATGCCAGCCGAAAATATGCCTTGCTCGAAGAATTTACGACAAAGGAAATATAAACGGCCTAAAGGAACTAACCTTTTCCTTGGCGAATAACGTTGGGCCCAACCCTTTCTGCATTCAGAAATGCAGGGTCTATCTGGGATGCGAAGATCCAACAAGATCGATCCTGTATTACCGCCGACGACACCAACTTTGCTCGATGCTTCGGGTCCACGGACGTCGGCAAATCTTCACTGCGATTTTGCGAAGCGCAGAATCAAATATCGTTGTGTACGCTCGAGTCTCAACTGTTTGGTGAAAATAAAGTAAGTAAGTTGGGAAGTCGCAGTGTCATGACCAAATTTACTTTTAGCTAAATTAATAGTTAAGTTAACTTTGAAAGCCTTTCATATAGTTTCTCCAGGGCAGTAATATGTGATTCCCAAATATAATTTACTGTAAGTAAATTATCAATATAGGCATCTGTAACTTTTAACCCATGAATCACAGCGTTAATCATCGGCTGGAAAGTATGTGGGACTTTCTCCATCCCAAATGGAAGAAGATTATATTCATATAACCCAGACAGGTTTACAACTGTTGAAACCTCTTTACCTCTATCCGTCAAAGGAACACACCAATATCCTTTTAATAAATAAATCTTTGTAAGGAAAATTGCTTTTCCAACTTAATCTATACAATCATCCACTCTAGGGATTGGATACGCATCTGTTTTCGTTACAGCATTCACTTTCTTGTGGTCAGTACAAACCGAATGCTACCGTCTGACTTATACACCATGACACAAGTTGAACTACAATTCGAATTTAGAAGTTCTAATAATACTATTCTCTGACATATACTTAACATCATTCTCAGAAAGTTCACATTTTTCCATGTTCATCCTGTATCGATGTTGCATACCGGGTTTGGCATCTCCAAGTTCTACATCATGTGAATCTACCGTGGTTCTTCTAGGAATGTTTGGAAATGAATTCTTATATAAAAAAAAAAAATGTTTCATATGTTGCTCCTGTTCTGGCTGTAATTGAGCTAATTTCTCATCAATATTTTCCAGAATGTTGAGTTTGGTAATATAGCCGAAATAATATTGGGTTTAGAATGAGTTTCAGATGAATCATCCTTTAAGTTCCAAGTGAGATCAGACTCATTATTTTTGACCACAACAGTCATAGTAGCAGACTGTTTTTCATACAAGCGATTGTAATATCGTTTTATCATATTTATATGGCAAAGTTGTGTTGGCCTTCATCGATCTGGAGTTTTTATCACGTAATCCAAATTTCATGAGGACCATGACATTTAGCTTGTAAAGGATTCGATCGCACCGGGAAAAGAACCAACACCTTATCTCCAGGCTTAAATTACCTCATCGTTGCTTCTGTAACTTACCACGTTTTCATTTTCTTCTGAGCCGATTTTAATTTTTTCCTGGCTAAGCCATAAGCTTTATGTAATCTATCCTCAAATTTTAAAACATAATCCAACAAATTAGTGTGTACCTCTTTATTTATCCGTCCTTCTTTTAATAAGGCCAAAGTTCCTCTAACTCTAAAACCAAACACAATTTCAAATGGACTAAAACCTCATGATTCCTGCACAAACTCCCGTACTGCAAATATAAGAATGCAAATATGTCCTCATCCCAATCATTTTCACTTTCCACACAAGAAGTTCTCATCATAGTCTTGAAGGTAGCACGAAACCTCTCCAAGGCTCCTTGCGATTCTGGATTGTATGCAGAAGAGGTATTCTGCTTAGCTCTCTGTTTATAAACTATCTGCTGAAACAATCCAAACATAAAATTACTACCTTGATCAGATTGTATTTCCTTCGTCATCCCTACATAAGTAAATCATTTTATAAGAGTCTTTGTTACAGTTTTAGTCGTTATATTCCTAAATCGTACTGCCTCTGGACACCAAGACACAGTGCACATGATGGCCAGGGAGTATTGACGGCCAGTTTATGTTTTTGGTAATGGACGTACATAATCTATAATAATTTTGGAAAATGGTTCACCGAATGCGGGAATAGGTTGCAGTGGGGCCACTGGAGTAACTTGAATATGTTTACCCACAGTTTGGCAAGTATGACACGTTCTGCAAAACATCGCCGCATCTTTTCTAAAACAAGACCAGTAAAACATGTTTAAAAACCTTGTTCACAGTTTTCTTCACCCCTTGATGTCCACCCAAGTGCATACTACGGACTAAAGTTAAAATCTCATTTGGATAAAATTTAGGAACAACCCGCTGGTGAGCAACCTTCCATTCGTCACTTGCAGTAATTACAGGCGATCTCCACATCCATATGAATACTCCTTTCTCAAAATAATATCGTACTGGCTCCTTACCAATTTCACTATACGGAACAGCTTGTTCCTTTAATTCGAAAACCTCAGGGCCTCTACTCTGCTCTGCTATCATCTCGTTCCGAGACAGAGACAAATCTTCAGAGTCATGCACCATGCAAAAAGCTTCAAACCGCCAGCAAAATAAATAAATAAATATATATATATATATAAATAAATAGACAGATAGTTAAATACATACATGCATACATATATGCATACATGCATGCATACATACATACATACATACATACATACATACATATATACATACATACATACATGCATACATACCATGATTTACAATTAGAGCTTGGAGGAAATCCGTCAATTAACTGAAATGGTAATAACGAGCAAGTGAACCCAATCTTTTCCCAAAATCAGACATAGGTTCGAAGGTTCAGCTTCTAATTTTCTCCAAACTAAGACTTAACATGATTTGAGAGAACCACCGTGACAGAGTGGAAGCCGAGGTATCCTTCCACTTCAACAGAATGGTCCTTCTAGCTATCAATGTAACAAACGCAATAACATGTTAGTCAGACAATGAAATATCACGGATATTTTGACGTATTATTCCAAAGAGCACAGTTAATTTGTCAGGTTTTAAAATAATTTTATGTGCTTTAGAAATTGTAGAAAATATGACTTCCAAAAATGTTTCAGTACAGAATAAGTCCAAAACATGTGTGTCAGTGGAGCTGTCTCAGTTTTACATCCGTCACAATAACCAGCAACATTAGGAAAGATTTTAGACAATCTCTCCTTCATCAAATAGTAACGATATACAATTTTAAATTGAACCATTGAATGGCTAGCACAAATCGAGGAAGAGTTAAGCAACTTCCAGTTCCGCATTCAGTCCTCCGTTATAAAAGCCAAATTAAGTTCATTTACCAACCTTATTTATTCTTAATAAAAACCGCTTATCCCATTTTAATAATAAATTATAAATTCTTCAAATCGAGCCATTCATCAAAAGGTTCAGACTCATAATTGTATCTAACAGGTCAGCATCTAATATAAAAGGAGAATTACTTAAATATTTTGTAAGAAATGTCTAACTTGAAGGTATTGTAAGAATTGTGAATATGAAAGAGAGTATGTATCAACAAATTGTTCAAAATACATCAGTCTATCTTCTTTAGATAGCTCCAAAAAAGAAGTAACACCTTTACTCGGTTCACTCAATGGTTCACTCAAAGAAGGCTTAAAATTTTTTCGATAAATTAATCTACAAAGTTTAAATTATTAAAGATTAAAAAAAACGGAACTAGAGCAAAATTTGTAAAGAATGCATAATCACAGGGTATAAATGTAAATTAGCAACTTTAGTTAACTGTATGGCCAGAGCAGCTTCCAATATAGAGATTACACAGAACATAGAACAGTACAGCACATTACAGGGTCTTCGGCCCACAATGTTGTGCCGACCCTCAAACCCTGTCTCCCATATAACCCCTAACTTAAATTCCTCCATATACCTGTCTAGTAGTTTCTTAAACTTCACTAGTGTATCTGCCTCCACCACTGACTCAGGCAGTGCATTCTACGCACCAACCACTCTCTGAATAAAAAATCTTCCTCTAATATCCCCCTTGAACTTCCATCCCCTTACCTTAAAGCCATGTCCTCTTGTAATGAGCAGTGGTGCCTTGCGGAAGTGGCGCTGGCTGTCCACTCTATCTATTCCTCTTAATATCTTGTATGCCTCTGTCATGTCTCCGCTCATCCTCCTTCTCTCCAAAGAATAAAGCCCTAGCTCCCTTAATCTGTGATCATAATCCATACTGTCTAAACCAGGCAGCATCCTGGTAAATCTCCTCTGTACTCTTTCCAGTGCTTCCATATCCTTCCTATAGTGAGTGACCAGAACTGGACACAGTACTCCAACTGTGGCCTAACCAGAGTTTTATAGAGCTGCATCATTACATCGCGACTCTTAAACTCTATCCCTCAACTTATGAAAGCTGATACCCCATAAGCTTTCTTAACTACCCTATGCGTGATGCAATTTTCAGGGATATGGGGACATGTACCCCCGATCCCTCTGCTCCTCCACACTACCATATATCCTACCATTTATTTGTACTCTGCCTTGGAGTTTGTCTTTCCAAAGTGTACCACCTCACACTTCTCCAGGTTGAACTCCGTCTGCCATTTCGCAGCCCACTTCTGCATCCTATCAATGTCTCAGCAATCTTCGACAATCCTCTATACTATCTACAACACCACCAACTTGTGTCGTCTTCAAACTTGCCAACTCACACTTTTACCCCCACATCCAGGTCGTTAATAAAAATCACGAGAAGTACAGGTCCCAGAACAGATCCTTGTTGGACACCACTAGTTACAACCCTCTAGTCTTAATGTACTCCCTCCACCACGACCCTCTGCCTTCTGCAGGCAAGCCAATTCTGAATTCTCCTCGCCAAACTTCCCTGGATCCCATGACTTCCGGCTTTCTAAATTAGCCTACCGTGTGGAACCTTGTCAAATGCATTTATAGTCCATGTAAATCACGTCCACTGCACTACCCTCATCTATATGCCTGGTCACCTCCTCAAAAACTCTATCAGGCTTGTTAGATACGATTTGCCCTTCACAAAGTTATGCTGACTGTTCCTAATCAGACCTTGATTCTCTAAATGCCCATAGATCCTATCTCTAAGAATCTGTTTCAACAGCTTTCCCACCACAGACGTAAGGCTCACTGGGCTATAATTACCCAGACTATCCCTTAAACATTTTTGAACAAGGGGACAACATTCCCCTCCCTCCAATCCTCCGGTACTATTCCCGTGAACAGCGGGGTCATAACGATCCTAGACAGAGGCTCAGCAATCCCTTCCCACACTTCGTGGGGCAGCCTGGGGAGCATTCCGTCAGAATCAGGGAACTTATCCGTCCTAATCTAAATTAACAACTCACACACCTCCTCTCTCTTAATATCAACATGCTCCAGAACATCAACCTCACTCATATTGTCCTCACCGACATCAAGTTCCCGCTCATTGGTGAATACTGAAGAGAAGTATTCATTGATGACCTCGCTTACTTCCACAGCCTACAGGCACATCTTCTTATCTTTATCTTCAATCGATCCTACCTTCACTCCTGTCATCCTTTGTTCTTCACATAATTGAAGAATGCCTTGGGGTTTTCCCTTACTGTACTCGCCAAGAGCTTCTCATGCCCCCTTATTGCTCTCCTCATCAACTTCTTAAGCTCTCTTCTTGCTACCCTATATTCCTCAATAGACCCTGATCCTTGCTTCCTAAACCTCAAGTATGTTGCCTTCTTCCACCTGACTAGATTTTCCATCTCACTTGTCATCCATGGTTCCTTCACCCTACCATTGTTTATCTTCCTCACCGGGACAAATTTATCCCTAACATTCTGCAAGTGATCCTTAAACATCGACCACATGTCCTTAGTACATTTCCCTGCAAAAACATCATCCCAAATCACACCCGCAAGTTCTAGCCTTATAACCTCATATTTTTCCCTTCCCCAATTAAAAAATGTCCTGTCCTTTCTGATTCTGTCCTTTTCCATGATAATGATAAAGGCCAGGGAGCGGTGATCACTGTCCCCCAGATGCTCACACACTGAGAGATCTGTGACCTGACCCGGCTCGTTACCTAATACTAGATCTAGTAAGACATTCCCCCTAGTTGGCCTTTCGACATACTATGACAGGAATCGCTCAAGTAAACACTCAACAAACTCGTTATCTCTGCTGCTACCTCGGGGCCTATAGGATATCCCCAATAGAGTAACTGCTCCAATCCTTTTCCTGACTTCTGCCCATATTGACTCAAAATACATTACCCAACCTTTCTGTTCGCTCAAAATCAATTCATTCAAAAAACGCCTTAGTCAAAAACACAGGGATATTCTGAAATAAATATAAAAATGTTGATAAAATCATCATTTTGCCAATATGGATGCGGCCAGCATGTGAAAACGTAACTGGGTTCCATCTACTAAATAAATACTTCATAGAATCTACCAAGGGAATAAAGTTAGCTTTATATTTTTTAGTGATTATAACTCCTAGATATCTAATTGAATCCATACTTTAGGAATCAGTATTATAATATATAGAATCAGATTCATTAAAAGGAAACAGTTCACTTTTATTAAAATTAATTTTATATTCTGAAAAATCTCCGTTCATTAAATAATTTTAGCAAGACAGGGATAGATCCCTCGGGGATAGATATATAAAGCAGTAGATCGTCAGCATAAAGAGAAAACTTATGAATGGCCAACGACGGCATTTCATCAGATCTTTCCTTTTGCATCTTTCCTTTCTCGTTGCTTTTATCACTAGGTTTGGACAAGTTCTTCCAACTCACCAAAGGCATATAGTTTGCCTTCAAGAATCAGCAACTAAACATTTTAAATTCGAAATTTAAAATAGGGGGAAAGGAACAAAACTAGAAGGAACACACAAACTGCTGTTACTCCATTCACAGAGAGGCGGATGGCTCCGGGGTTGAAGACCTAATGGGCTCTTTCTTTTTCTCACTTTTTTTCTTTGCTTTAGTAGGATTTTTTTCTTTTCATCTTTTTTTCTTGTGTCACCATATTTTTCAATCCTTTATGTTGTTGGTTTTTTTCTCTCTTTTGAGACATTGTAATCTTCAGGGTCAGACTTACTCCAAGAAGCTTGATCAAGTAATCAGCTAAGAAAGTTTCTGACACATCCTCAAAATTCGAATCACTAGTCATATGCTACAAATACATTCTGCACACCAAGCTTATTAGCCATAGCTGGAGTTACAGCACAGGAGGAAACTTTGTTAGAATCCATCCATGGTTCCTCTGACTGTATTGTCAAATGCACTTCAGGAAAAACTTATCATCTGCCAAGTCATTTCCTAAAAAAACAAAGAAACATCATTCACGGGTAAGGTAGGTTATAGTCCTATGTTAACAAGTCATGTAACTGACCATGATCTTAAATTTACTCTATGCAAATGTACAGGCAAATGGACAGTCCCAACACTTGGTATATAATTTAACTCACTAGTGTCAGTCTTATACTTAAACAGTAAGATACTGTCTAATATCAGTGATTGAGAAGCTCCGGTATCCCTAAGCATTTTTATTGCCACTGAAGTGGATCCCTCTTTTAAGGATACAATTCCTTCAGTTCCAAGATGATCATATCCCCTCTTAACTTGGTCAGACTCTAATAAAGTTTCATTTTTATTTATCAAACAATGTGGATTTACAAGTGTTTCAGTATGTTGCACACACGCATCTGAGACTGCTTCCTTCTCATTCTTCTTCAATCGGATACTGTTAGCTATTACTTGACCAGGTTTCTTACGAGAATTACAAATGGGACCAGACTTTCTTTCGCATGTTTTCCTTCCTCCTTACCTTTCTCACTACGTTCTGATTTAATTTCTGGTTTACCTTGACACTTTGTGCTATTTTTCCTTTCAAAAGTTCTGCCCTGAGGAAATTTATTCTTGTGGATTAAAACATACTCATCAACTAATTGAGAAGAGCCCTGCAATGTAGCAGTTTCTCTCTCATTTAAGTACGTCCTTACTTCAACAAGGATGCTCCTTTTAAATTCCTCCATTAAAATCAACTCTTTCAATTTAATATAGTCCCCATTTATATTTTAGAGGAAACCCATCTCTCAAAACACACAGCTTTATCGGAGGCACATTCCATGTGCGTTTTCTCCACGGATTTCTTAAAATTTCTGAATCTTTCTCTCTTAGCTTCTGGAACCAGCTATACGCCTTCAGTATAGCTGCTTCACAAAATCATAATCAAGTGCTTGCTCTGCCGTTAAAGCAGTGTAAACCTGTTGAGCCTTGCCTTTAATTACAGTCTGTAACATCACTGACCATTTCTCTTTCGGCCACTCTGAAATCAGAACAACAGTTTCAAAATGCTGAAAATATTTATCGACCTCTGTTTCGCTAAATGGAGGGACTAAATTAACTTCCTCACTAACAACAAACTGCTGAGATAACGCCCAAGGATTTTGATATTTTTTGTCTTCAATTGCCCCAATCTTTACATCAGAGAAAACCGCAAAATTATGCGGAACTCAGGAGCTAGACAGCAAGCATAACAAAGAGTGCAGTCGTCGTTTCGGGACGTCGACACATTCACTTTCATAATCCCTGTCTTACTGAGGTCCTCCAGCATTTTGTTTGTGTTGCTTGGACTTTTTCCATCTGCAGTTTTTCTCTTATTTGTGATATACATCAGAGACTGGCATTAAATTAAAGTATTTGTTCAGTGACCGTAACTAAGAAAGTTAGTCAGGTGTATAACAGTATCTATGGAGACTGTCCGTCTCTATAAATTAGGGCGACTTTTAATTCACCTGCTCAAAGTGACTGAAGGAGCTGTGAATTCAGGAACAACAGGAATCGCAGATTCTCACTGAAATGGTGTATCCAGTCATCTGGCGGATAGAAGAAGTTTACTATCCTTTTATTTCAGCCTTTGGAATTCCCGGTAAGCCGCAGTGTCAGCTGCCGTTGGTGGGAGCTAAAGTTTAATTCCATTGTGTTGATTATTTCTGAAGCCTGCTTCCTTTGTCACCTGTCGAGTTCTAGTGCTCCGTTTTTCAGGAATGGAATGGAAAGACCAGAACTATGGACTGTGGGATCCGGATCTCAATACAACACGCTGCAATAATTCACCGAATCCAGCAAATTTTATGCAACTGAGCGGGTCAGGCAGCGTTCCTCCATTGGTTTGTGGTCAACATGGGATGTCCGGATCTCTGTGATTTTTGTCTTGTAACCGTTGTGCTGCATTTGCAAATATAGTGTTTATACAGCCCGCGGAGATTATACCAATTAATTGACTCCTTTGTATGTGAGCGGTTTTCTGAGTGAGATGCAGCCGTCAAACCATCGACTGGTAGTAACACTTTAGCAACGGTGAGGAGTTCCGTGTTGTAATTCAAAACTCTTGTGTATTTTTAGTCAAAATGATTGAATGTAAAAAGACAACACTATGAATTCGTTGCTGAGCAGATCATTACAAGCTAAGTGGTATTTCATAGTTATCCATACTGTGTAATTTATTCTATTATATCTACACCTGACACCATTACAGACATCTGACTACGGTAGTGAGTTTACTGCTGAACGTTGAAATCCTCTCCACTGTTTCCCTGTGATGGATTCAGTGTGAAGCGTCATGTCTGTCTGCGAGGTTGTATCAGACAGCGCTGTATCTGTTGGAATCAGTTATAAAGTCCGTTGTAAAGTCAGTGAGCAGGGAAATGCTGGAATAGGAAACAAACTCTGAGAATGCTGCAAAGACTAAGCCACAAGCAGCTTGTATGGAAAAAGAAACCAGTTAACACTCATGTCAGGGGTCTCTGAGAACAGTTCTGAGAGGACATACTTTAACAGTTCTTCCAAATATTCTGGTTCGCTTGGGTGCGCGTTTCCAGCATTCCCTGCTCTTAATCCGTCCTTCGGCTGTTCTGTCGCTGTCAGGAAGTTGATGAATAACTAATGTAAGAATTCCGCCATCAGCGGAAATGAATTATTCATTTCATCCAGTTCAAACTTCACGCTGCCACTTTACATTTTTGTTATCAGTGGAAGGTGTATTCAGTATTTGTCTGTGTTATCTACGTTTATGTCTCCGCCAGCTCTGCGCCTCCTTTCGACACTCCCACCGATAAATGCAACAATAAAGTGGACATATTACAGGATCGCCTCAAACTGCTGCATTGGCTTCTGCTCAGTATTTTCTCAACTTGCTGTTCCCTGTCTCTCTTCCAGCGAACCTGGTGGCGATTGTGATCCTGTCCCGGGGAAAGTGTGGTCTCTCCAAATGTGTCACTCGCTACCTGGTAGGGATGGCAGCGGCCGATCTCCTGGTCGTTATCTGCGATCCGCTTCTAAGCTGGACTGTTGTGATTTATTTTCCCCGATCATTCCTGCGAATCACTCCCGTGTGCAGGCTCGGTGAATGGTTGCGTTTTACGAGCACTGTGTCCTCAGTCTGGCTGACTGTCGCTTTTACAGTTGATCGATTTGCGGCTATTTGCTGTGAGAAGCTGAAAACAAAATATTGCACCGAGAGAACGGCGGCTGTGGTTATCGGGACATTGAGTCTGCTGGCCTGTTTGGAGACTGTCCCCTGGGTCTTCGTATTCGGGCCTAGAGAAATAATTGATGGCATTCCCTGGGATTGTGTTTATACGCCGACGTACAAGATCTCTTCCGCATGGTTAGTATTTGCAATATTTCATCGCATGTTAGTCCCTTGTGTCCCATTCGTTCTGATGTTGGTTTTCAATACTCTGACTGTCAGGCGGATTCTGGCGGCCAGTCGAGCTCGCAGGGGGCTCCGGGGACAAAAGAGCGGAGAGAATGACAAGGACTGTGAGATGGAAAACCGACGCAAGTCGATCGTTTTGCTCCTCAGCATAACCGGTAGTTTCATATTGTTGTGGGCAACATATGTGATATTTTTTATCTATAGACGGATTTCAGCGAGTTTTGTTGATTCTGTCACGGATCCCCGCTACATCACAGACCACACAGCGGAAATGCTGCAGATTCTCAGTTCCTGCACTAACACTTGTATCTACGCCTTAACTCAGAGGAAATTCCGAGAGGAACTAAAGAATGCAGTGAAATATCCATTCAAAAGGATTTTAAAACTCATGAAACGCTGGAAATAAATGTTATAAAGTATTACAATTCAGCTGCCTTCATGCTCCCTATTCTATCATCCACCCCTCCCCACCCACTTTGGGTAAATGGAAACAATGTGATGAACAGAGATACAAAACAAACACGAGAAAATCAGCAGATGCTCGAAATACAGAACAACACGCACAAAATCAGATCCTGATGAAGGGTCTCGGTACGAAACCTCGACTGTTCACTCTTCCTCACACAAAATGCTGATGAAATCTCAGGCCAGGCAGCATCTGTGGAAAAGCGGAAACGGTCAACATTTCGGGCCGAGGCCTGGCAATTCTTTTCCATTTTGTGTGTGTTATGATAAAGTTGCAAAACACTGGGATCCCAAATATTTCTCTTTTACATCCCGCGTCCGTCTTTTTAAATTAAAGCCCGGTACCTCTGTTACCCCGTTCTGACAAAATCCCTTGATCTTGGAGTGTATTCCTATCTATATCAACCACTCATGCTCCCGTCATAACCAGTCCTTTCCTTCGTTCTTCCTTTTTATCCGTTTTTTTCTACCTGTAGGCACTCTTTCTCCCTGCCACCTTGAACTATCTGCCTGTAAGAGAAATTTAACATGTTTTACAATTTTTACAAGTGAATACAAAGCACCCTTACATTCACTTATGTCTCTGTGAGTAATATAGAGATAGAGAAAGTGAGCGCGATCAGGAGACAGTGCGAGGGCTGAGGGACGGAAGGAAAGAATGAATGAGACATCGCGAGAAAGGGGGAGCGAACGAGAGCACGTGGAGAGGAGATGCCGTTAGAGCGGGCGGAATGCAGAGGGCGTGATGGAGAAGGTGCGTGCGAGGGTACAATATTTGTGGTACTCCTCCAACAGTAAAAGCGGCTTGTTTAGTGAATGATAAATAATATTTTGATTTCAATACTGCTGCTACTGTAGACAACTGTTTTTCCAACTCTATTTAAAACGTACAAGCCCGACGCCGGCCCCTTAGGCCTGAGTCGATGTAGTAATAGTCTAATAAAGTGTTTCGTTTTAGCAAGTGTACAGTTTCTCCTTTGTTCGCAATTTCATATGTAAATACCCTGAACTGAATCAAACAAGAACACGGAATGAATTTTAAAGAAGAATTTTCATTGCAAAGAGGCTATCAGATAATCTCATTAATATACAGGGAATGAAAGGATATGAATCAAATGCAGCGAAATAGAACTTAAATCGGAGGTGGGGGACACAGAAAGGAGTATCTGTGGAAATGAAAGTGACTGCATGCTGGTGCGTTGCCGCTATCATGCCACGGCCACGGATGCCTTTAGGAAACTACAAGCCATTCTGAAAAGACAGTGTGAGCAGCCAGAAGTCGATAGGCTAATTGAATGGATCGCGAGGTCAGTGCGTCCAGACAGCACGTTTCGTCCCTCGCGGTCAACTCATCCTCCATCTTATCCGAGAGGCTCTGTCGAAACTCCTCACGTCGGGCCTTGTCATTCCTCCCGGAGTCTGAGGCTATGGTCCGGAACTCAATTGATTACTTGGCCACACTTCGCGAAGCCTGACGAAGAGTAAGCAGCCGTTTTGCGGCTTCCTTACCGTAAATGGATTGTTTGAAGACTTTACGCATTTCCACGACAAAGGAGGAGTAGGAGGAACAAACCTCTGGTCGGTTATCCCATATCGAGGCTGCCCAAGCCAGGGCATCCCTTCGTAGCAGCCCCATGATGTAAGCAATCTTTGATTAATCTCAAGTGTAGATACGTGACTGCAGCTCAAAGACTAGGGAGCATTGTAACAGAAAGGCCCGGCACCTACCTAGGTCCCCGGCGTAGGGTTCAGGCTCGGGTACATGCGGCTCTCGAGGGGATGTTGCTACTGTTTCCGGGGGCGAAGCAACCCCGAGAGGTGCGGGTTGGGTAGCCGGAGTTCTTGGAGGGGACAGAGGAAAGGAAGCGGAGACCCTCTCCGCTTGTTCACTGACCTTTTGCAGATTCCTGGTTAGTATCCGAAGGTTTTCCGTGATCTCCGGAAGTAGTTGATCGTGGGCGCCCAATAGATAATCCTGGCTAGCCAGGCAGGGCCTGTTGTCCGGGATCCGTGTCCGCTGGGTTCATCGTGGCCAGTTCGTTCTATAACAAAGACCCACGTGCTGAACACGGGCGCGGAGGACGACAGCGGAGGCGTTAGGGTCGTAGCGAGCGTGGGATGTGTGCCAAGGGAATCTTTACCCGGAGTTTGGTTTTAGTAGAGAATTCAGGAACGCTGCTAGACTTAGAACTGATAGTCCTAAGAACCATGGAACAAGGTTACTCGTACACGAGTCGAACAACGAACTGGCACCTCCTTGTTGTGGTCACAGATTTTTATACTGCATTTGCTGATAGAAAGCAGGTGTTTGTATTTAGTGGAACCTGAGAATGATTGGAAACTAAGCGAGGTGATTGAGGCCCGATTCTTGAGGAGAGTAGCCAGGTGGGCGTTTGCCCAGAAGGGAGTCTGACACAAAAGGGCATTGGACAGGATCTCCAGGCGAAATAGCCTGCAGATCTTTGGGAACGTGCAGGGTGGGTCTGAAAGGATTGTTATATTAGGAACAATAGTCTCCGTCTCTACTTGTGCCTTTCCTTCCTGCACCCAATACATTTGAAATGCAAGGTGAACAAGGTCACATTGTAATGTATGGATACCATACTGTAAAGACACACGCACTGTAATTGAAGGGCACAGAACTGTACAAACGTCGACACTCTATTGTAAAGGTACAGATCGTTACAGCATCCAATTCTACAATATGGTGAGAATTATCCATTAACTGTGTGAATTCTGGAAAATATAAATAATACTAAAAGGCACTGAAACACTCGCAGGGCAGTCTGCATCTGGTAAGCGATCACAGTATATTCTAGTTTTATATCATTGAGAGTGATACTTGGGTGCACACAGAACTGTACCAATGGGATACACTTGCATTTGTGCATAACCAATAACCGACACTGCACTGTATGACTTGTACATTCCCTGTGGAAACGGCAATATACCTCTGCACGTCCAACCAACCAAGCTGCATGGTCAAGCTGGAGCCCTGGAGTAATTTAAAGAGGATCCCCTCACTGCACTGTACAGAAACAGTCAGCAGTGGTCTAGAAGGACAGTGAATTTTACCGCACCGAATCCATCATAAACATATAGAATCATAAAACTCTCAGCACTGTGCAGTGAAAACATAGACCTGTAGATACACAACACTGTACTCCACCATTAAACGCCAGTAGAACCCCAGTACTTCAAGGACAGACTCCTGTACAACCCTGACGCCCATCTGCGATTCATGGAGCATAAAATCTACTTCCACTGATCGAATTTTCCAAGAGCAATGAAAAATGCCTTAAAATGAAATTAAAAGTAGAAAATGACGAAACACTGACCTGTGTTGTGAATTTGTTGTGTTCTGGCATCAATTCAGTGCAAAGCATAAAAATTACTATATTACAGGATAGATGCTTAAATGGATGGATCGGTGGATCTACAGATAGATCATAAGGCTTTTTGCATTAAAATAAATAAAACAAATGCAGTTTGGTCTCTCAGACTGTTCTCACCCGTGCCTCTCCGGTCTGCTGAGTTTTTTCGGTTTACATTCACACCACTCCTTTGTGTCCCACCCTCTGCTGAAAGCACTTTAATCCTCCTTCATTTCACTAACAGATCTGCATGTGGGAAAATTTGACCAGCCTAGTTCACTCTTGTTCCACTCCTCCTTGTTGTCTCTGCCACAGCAGAGATCACAGTGGTTTGAAACCCAAACCTTTCCTCTTGTACCAGCTCCTCATCCTCACTTCCATCTTCCTTGTGATCCTGTTCCTGCCGTTCAACACGAGGCGTCAGGAGTAATGCAATGACTACAGCTAGCCTATCCCCACCCTCCCCTGCTGTACATCAGAGTCACAGACCTGCCTGTTGCTGCTCTCCTCTGAAAAGCCATGTCTCCTGTTGATCAAATCTCCAAGAACAGCTTTCTCTCCACTATCAGATTTCCAAACGGTCCATGAACACTGCCTAAAATCAGCGTCTCAAAATTGGTTTAGTGGAATGACATAGATGTTGGAGTGGCAGCTTGTTAATCAGGTTGCAGGCTTCTGACCAATGACATTCACAAGGACTGGTATGGGTACTGTCGTTCGTTATCTACATTAACGGATTTTCTGACACCTCTGACATTGTATGTGAGCAGTAAGTTTGCAATGACAGCAACATTGATGGTTTCGTAGGCAGTGGAAATTATGTAAGACAACAATGGGATTGAGTTGAACTGGGGATGGTGACCAAGGAACAGCAAATGAGTGTTAACTTGGACAAGTATGCGGTATTGCATTCAGAGAATTTCAACGAGGGGAGGACCTGCACAGTACCTTCTTATCCGTTGGTAGGTATTGCTGAACCGACAGACCATGGAATGCAGGCACACCATTCACTGAAAGTGACAACACAGGTTGTCAGGATGGTGAAGATGGTGTTTGGCCTATTTGTCTTCATTAGTCAGGGAATTGAGTGCAGGGCTTGGCATCTAAAAAAAAATCTGTATAAGTCAAATACAGACCATTATGTATTGTGCACAATTTTGGCCACACATTTATAGGAAGAATTTCATCAAGATCTCAGATGACGCTCATTCGACAGAAAGGTTTCAAAATCGGTATCAGTATCAGTGTCGTTTTCTATTCCTGGCTCCTTCAACTTTGCCCGTCTTCTCTAGATTCCATGCCTCTGGCGGCTTCAGTACTGCAAGACCTTTGTCAAGAAGCACAGGTCTCATGGCTGAAGGAAGATTGGGGTATTCAATGAAATTCTTTAGCAGAGAAACCAGACACACTGATCATACCGCAGTAGCTGGATGGCATATGATTCTTCTGCTCTCGCTATATAATCAGGAGAGCGAACTGCATTGACTTCCGAGTTTCTTTGCTCTAAGCTTTAAGATCGACAGTGCATGTTGCACAACGAATGTGGGGATCCCAGACATTTTTGTGGTCATCAGTTTCACACCCAAAGTAGAGCTCTTAGCCTTTCTTACAAAGAGGTCATACTCCATCTTTGAGGTTTAAGCCTACACTGGTCACAAATATAATAGAAAGTATCGTGGCTGTTGCAATATAGAAGACATTTTGCTGTCATAAATGCTCTTAACAATAACGATGAGTACACACAATGAACTCTGTGCATGAAGCATGTCCATCAATGTGATCACAAATTGATATACACGTAAACCTAATGTACAGAACGGTGTGCGTGTGATGCTCTAAAACCTGCCCTGACATATAGCATCTTTTCTGCCTAAGCATGTCCGGGTATGTCCGGACAAGACAGAAACCTTTTCAGTTTATATTATGGGAACATTTTAAATAACTTGAATTATGAATTGAAATGACAAATATATGCATTAACCAAAAAAAAGGCGCATGATAGGGAAAGTTAATGGTGATTTGCGTGATCAGTCACCCAACTTGAATAGGTTACACGCAAAAGTATTCAGGAAGCAAAATCATTATTCTCCAGTGTTACCTGCTGGTGTGAACTTCTCCCCCACACAACACATCTTATTCTACATCTGCTCCGTTTCCTTCACGGTCCTGATGGAGAGTCCTGGCCCAAATCATTAACTATTTATTCTCCTCCATAGTTGCTGCCTGACTGACCAAACTTCCATCATTTTATGTGTCTTTCTCAAGACTTGCAGACTATTCAGAATCTGGTGTGTTTGTCTGGTCGTCCCTACTTTAAACATTCTGTATTTATTTCCCAGAAGGTAAAGGACAAAAAGAGGAATGGCCAGGGTGGCAGGTATATATGATGATTCGATGGAGATTCCTGAAGCAATGCACTGTGTATGTAGACTGATTCCCGAGTATGTAGACTGTAAATTTGTGCAGACAGCCTATGGCGATTGTTGATCGTGAAGGCTATCATCAGTTCTAGGGGAGGGGATCCTGATCCTTTATGGAAGTGCGCTGAGGAGTAGCAATAGATATCGATGCAGGTAAGTGTGAGCTGATACATCTTGCGAAGACAAACTAGTGTAGGTTGTATACTATGAATTGCAGGGCCCTTGGGAGTGTACAGGACTAGAGGACATTCGAGTACAACTGCAGAGTTTGTTGAGAGCAGTAACAGAGGTAGACAAGGTGGTAAAGAAGGCATTTCATCACTGTCCTCTATCAGTCTAGGTACTGAGTCCAGAAATTCCGACAATATGTTGCAATTAATTAAGTTATTGCTGAGGCTGCAATTAATTCACGGATTACAGTTTTGTTCTCCCTATTACAAGGTGTAACACCCTGGGGACAGTTTCACTGCAAACGTAATGGTCTCTCAGTAGAACCAGTGCTTGGGTTATGGTTAGAGATAAGGGTGCTTTGGATTTTGAACCGTCCAATGAAGGGAGTGTGTTTTTCGTGTTGTGTGCCTGACACCGGCATGTGAGTGGGGTTTATAGACGCCTGCAATACCTCTACTGATATTATTAGCTTTGGCCTTCCTACAGTTTAGAATCCTAATCTAACAACCAGTCGATAGATATCCTGAAACTTATTGAATTATGATCACTATATCCAAAGTGCTTGAATGCACCCACTCTGTCATCTGCCCTGTCTTGTTCCTTAAGAAGTGATCCAGTATCTGCTTCTCTCTTGTTGTGACAACATATTGACGAATGAAACTTTACTGAACACATTTGACAAATGTTATCCCATTCAACCCTTCAACAGTATAGAATTCCCAATAAATCTGTTGAAAGTTAAAATCAACCAGATTTACAACTTTATATTTCCTGCAACTGTATGCAGACGCTCTATCAATTAGGTCCTCTGAATCCCAGTGACTACTGGGAGAAGAGATCTAACACACAGAGATTAACATTTTCATTCCGTTTCATTCCTCTGTGCTATCCATACAACCGCAATTGACGAGTCCTCCGGTACATCCTCTCTAAAGAATACCATAACATCTTTCTTGACATTCCTGCATCTTTAGAACAACTATCTTTATCATGCCTAAATCATTGGAACCTCAGATCAATGAGCTGCCAGTCTTACTCCTCATTTAACCAAGTTTTTCTAATTAATAGCATTTAGAACAGTACAACACATGAACCGGCCCTTTGGCCCAAAATGCTGTCTCGAACCAATTAAGTTAATAATCAAAAGGTCAGCTAAAGTAATCATTTCTGTTGCTGAGTACTTCATATTCCCTTTCCCTCTCTAAATAGCCACGCAGATAGCTGTGTCCTACAATGTGGGTATGACACTCCTTGTAACTCTTATCTATTACCCTTCAGTCTTCTTAATGGCCTAAAGGTCATCCAACTCTCGTTCCCCAATGTTATCTGTTAAGGAAATACAGCCAGATGAAGTTTTGTCAAGTGTAGCCATCAAGAATACATGATATCGCCTTGCTTCTAACATCCTGCTAAAGGAGCACAGCAGATCTCACGGATCCATTCCTACTGTTCTACCTGCCCAATAATGAAATATGGTACCTAACAGAACATCGCAACCACTGCCCCGTTAAGGCAAACTTCAGTTCGTCACTTCGGCATAGACCATTACAAAAATGTCTTCTACGTTTGACTCTAATATATATATTGGCTTCTGCCAGTTAGTTATCCATTCAAGTTATCAACAGACAATACCCAGCTGTGCCTCTTTTAGTGAGCCAAACAAAAGAACAGCATCCCAAAACTAACCTCTTTATATGACTCCGATATCTTGGTCTGTTTGTAGTTTAATTTGACTTCACCGTCGGTGCAGTAATCCTGACCTGAAAGACCTGTTCCTGTGCTGCTCTGTGTTCCACAAGTGACTGATGGGAAAAAAAAAAATCAAAGCAGTAGGAAGGTGTAGAATATCAGCAGATCTGATGCCAGAACGTGAACGAAGGTAAACAAAAAAGTGTAAAAATATCAAAGCTTAGGGCTCCTTATCTGAACACAGGGGCATTTCTAATAGGATAGTGAAGTGCACAGCACAAATAGTAACAACAGTGCTTGATCTGACAGTTACTGCAGCGAGAAGGTTGTAGGGTGACGGTCTGGGAACTCAGTACTCTGGAATATTGAATATTCGGCAAAAGGGAAAGAAGGCGTCTTTCCTTGTCATTGCCTGGTGGAGAGGGGTAGATACAGATATATGGGGAGTGCTGAGGAAAGGGATTGTGTCGAAATAATGAGAGACAGAGAAAAGGAGTCCTGGGTGCGAGTGGTCTCCAGATCCCCAAGTGTTCCCTGTCAATGGGACAAAGCATGAATGGGGAATATCAAACAGACGTGCAAGGGCAACTATGTTTCCCATGGGTAATTTAGTCTGTGCATTGATTAAATTAATCAAACTGTCAAGGTGCTGTTGAATAGGAACATGTGAAGAGTTAAGGGAATGTCTCTTCTCGTGGTGTTTTACAAAACCAATCGACGAACAGACCATTTTAAACGTTGCTTTTCCAAAGAGTTTGTGCAATTAATAAAACAACTTATGGTGACGTATGCCGAGGAGGAAGCGAACACAGCATTGCAGAATTGCGGATACAGTTTGAGGGTGAACACCAAGGTTCAGAACCAATGCACTCAACCTAAATAAAGACAGTTACATCGGTGTGAAGGTGGAGTTGTCTGGGACGGACAATGTAAGTGGGCTTAGGAACAGGTCAGTGGATGAGCAGTGGGCAATGTTTAAGCAGCTGAATCATAATAATTAACAGACATTGATCCCAATAGCACAGCGTAATTTAGGGGAAAGGTGAATCATCTGTGATCAAGAAATGAGGTTAAGAAAAATATCAGTTTCAACAGAATCTACTGTAAACTATGTGAGCAGAGATGACTGAAGAGCAGAGGCCTGGAAACTATTCAGGAACCAGCAGAAAAGATACGCAAAACCTAAAACGAACAGCGAAAAGGCAGTTTTGGGTAGAAAAAGCGAATATTGAGTTTAACAAGGCCTGAGGTGAGGCGTTGCACTTTGGGAGATCAAACATAAAAGTATATTTATTCTGGTAAAACACGATCGATGAATCAAAGTTCATAACTGCCTGAAAAGTCACACAAATTGATATGCTGCTACGAAGAAGTGTGGATTTTTGCCTTTATTACCTACGGAGAGGGATCTTGGCAATTGTAAGGATACCTTACACTCCGGAAAAGAGTATTTGCAATTCTAGGGATGAATTAAGGTTAGACATGTAGATATTAATGAACAGGATCTAATGGAACTTTTGGAAAGAATCAAGTTGGATAAGTCACCGGTACCTAACAGTATGTACCACCGGCTACTGTCGGACGCGATGGAGGAGATTGCTGGGCCTCTGGCGATGATCTATGCATCATCAATGGGGACAGGAGAGGTTCCTGAGGATTAGAAGGTGACTGATGTTGTTCCCCTATTCAAGAAAGGGAGTAGAATAAGCCCAGGAAATTATAGACCAGTAAGTCGTACTACAGTGGTTGGTAAGTAGATGGAGAAGATCCTAAGAATGAACATTTAGAGAAGCGTAATATGAATAGGAATGGTCAGCATGGCTTTGCCAAAGGCAGGTCGTGCCTTACCAGCCTGAGTGAATTTTTCTGAGGATATCGCTAATCACATTGATGAATCTAGGACAGTAGATGTAGTGCATATTGTTTTCAGCAACGCATTTGATAAGTATCCTATGGAAGGCTTACTACGAAAGTAAGGAGGCATGGAATCCAAGGGAACATTGCTTTGTGGATCCAGAACTGGGTTGCATACAGAAGGCGAGGAGTGGTTGTAGACGGGTCATATTCTGCATGGAGGTCGGTGACCAGAGGTGTGTCTCAGGAATCTATTCTGGGACTCCTACCCTTCGTGATTATATATATATAATCATATATAATTGGATGTGGAAGTTGAGGGATGGATTAGTAAATTTTCTGATAACGAAAAGGTTGGGGTTGTTGTGAATAGGGTGGAGGGCTGGGAGATGTTACAGCTGAACATTGATAGGGTGCAAACTGAGCTGAGAAGCGACAGTAGGAGTTTAACACAAATTTAGTGTGAGGTGGTTAATTTTGGTGGGCCAAATATGATGCAGAATATCGTATTAAAGGTACAACTCTTGGCAGTGTGGAGGATCAGAGGGATCTTGGGGTCCGAGTCCACAGGACACTCAAAGCTGCTGCGCAAGTTGACTCTACGGTTAATAAGCTAAATGATGCATTGGCCTTCACTAATCGTGAGATTGAGTTTAGAGGCTGAGAGATAATGCTACAGCTATATAAGCCCCTGGTTGGACCCCGTTTGGAGTACTGGTCGACTCACTACAGGAACAATGCGCATAGCATAAAAAATGGTGCTGAGAAGATTTACAAGGATGTTGTCTGGATTAGGGAGCACGTCTTATAAGAATGCGTTGAATAAACTCAGCCTTTTCTCCTTGGAGCGACGGAGGTTAGGTGATCACCTGATTGCGATGTATAAGATGATGAGAGGCATTGATCGTGAGGATAGTAAGAGGCTTTTTCCAAGGGCTGAAATGGCTAGCGTGAGAGGGCGCATATTTAAGGAGCTTGGACGTAGGCACAGAGTTGTTCTCGGATTACTTTTTTTTTATACGCAGTTAGTGGTGAGTGCATGGAATCGGCTGCCGGCGACAGTGGTGGAGGCGAATGAGATAGGGTATGTTAAGAGACTCAGCGGGGGTTAAGAGGGTCTTAGATATGCACACGGATATGCGGAGAGAGGAGGGATATGGACATTGTGTAGGCAAGAAGGAATGAGCTTGGTTGAGCTTGTACTTAGTTAATTACTCCAGCACCGCATTTTGGGCTGATAGTCCTGGTCCCGTGTCGTACATCAGAACATAAAATCTAATGGGACGAAATGCAAACATAATCAGGTCCCAACATATTGCAGTCCGTAGGAGTCGGGGGTGGGGGGGATGCATTGTTGAAAGGAACTGGCTGCAAAAAAACTGAAGACGTTGAAGTTGGTCAAAATACACCATGTCCCAGTCAGGTCCCATTGAAATGGAAGGACACAAATGTCACTTAATTGTTCAGGACTGGAAGACAAAAATGAGTTAACTGCCAACCTGTTCATTTCACATCTGCTGCTAGCAAAATGCTGGCATCTGAGATTAGTGCAGAAGTAGCAAAAATTGAGAAAGCATAATGGCCTAAAACCAAATCAACATAGTTTGGTGAAAGATATCTCATGCTTGACAAACTTAATTGAACTCTTCTACGATGCTACCTGCAGTGTTGATTGAAGATAACCTGTAGCTGTGGTGTTTTTACATTTTCCGAAGACATCGTCAATGTGTCCCATGAAAGCAACACGTACAACAGGCTGGAGGAACTCAGCAGGTCGGGCAGCATCCTTGGAAAAGAGTAGTCAACTTTTCGGGCCGAGACCCTTCGTCAGGACTGAAGAGGGAGGGGTAAGCGACTCTTTAAAGAAGGTGGGGGGAAGGAGGGAAGGGGAAGGCTGGTAGGTGCCAGTTGAAAGACCAATGAGAGGAAAGATCAATGGGTGGGGGAAGGGAAGCAGGGAGGGGGGTAGACAGGAAAGGTGAGGAAAGGATGTAAGGGAAAAGCCCTATTGATAGTAGAAGGATGTGGAACAATGAGGGAGGTGACAGACAGCTGGAGGAGGAGACTGAGTGAAACTGGAATGGAGGAAGAGAGTTGGAGGGAATTACCGGAACTTGGAGAATTCAATGTTCATACCAACGGGCTGCAGACTACCCAAACGGTATATGAGGTGTTGCTCCTCCAATCTGAGTTTGGCCTCATCATTGCAGCAGAGGAGGCCACGTATTGATATATCCGAAGGAGAATGTGAAGCAGAGTTGAAGTGGGTGGATCCTGTCTGTTGCGGCGGACGGAGCGGAAGTGCTCGGCGAATCGGTCCCGCTATCTGTGTTGAGTCTCGCTGATTTAGAGGAGGCCGCACCGGGAGCACTGGATGCTCCCAACAGACCCCAACAGACTCACAGGTTGCCTCACCTGGAAGGTCTGTTAGGGGCCCGGAATGGTGGTAAGAGTGAAGGTGTAGGGACAGGTATTCCATGAAAGGCTGGTGCAGAAGGCCAGAGGACACATTGATGGAGGACGTGTGCTAAAATTGGCTGAAGACTGATTTTCATGTCAAAGACAAGAATCAGACTGTGTTGCCACTTTAAAGGAGGTAGGGAACTGGATCCCAAGATCATTCTGCTCAGCAACACTGTTAAGGATCTTGCGTTAATAGAGGACTGCATCCTTGCATGTGCTCTCTCGATGTGTCCTCACATTTATCTGACTAAAATTCTATCAGCCATTTCCCAGCCCATACCTTCAACTGAACTAAAACTGAACTATATCATGCTGTACTCTTTGCCATTCTTCACACTACACAGATCTCCACCCATTTCGGTGTCATCGATAAATGTACTAACCAGCAATATATATTTCTATTGTTACGTTTTCAGGCAACAATAAATATATATGAGTTAGGCAAGGGTTTTTATAACAAATAACACGTTTATTAAACACTGAAAACAAACCCCCCAAAAGTAAACAAACACTAGCGTAACCGGAAATCAGCTGCTGTGCGGCAGATTCACAGTTCTTAATAGCGCTGCAGTTCAAACAGTTCTTAAAGCGGTATTGAAAAAAACAGTTGTTTAAAACGGTATGCCGAAAGTTCAAAAGCTCACAGTCCATTTAAAAGGAGAGACTTTTTAAGGCGATTTAAATTCTCTTCCACGTCGTTGTCCTTCGATCCCCGGCGTCGAACATTCCCACGAGGAATTTTATGAAATATAACGGCTTAAAGGCACTGACCTTCCTTCCACACTATTCTCAAATCCTTTCTGGTCAAACCCAGGGACTAACAGCAAGAATAGTCAACGGAATCCTTCCGAATGAGGATCAAATAAGGTCGAAACCCATCCACCGTCGAAAATCGATTCTCCTCGATGTTTAACATCCGAACTCCGATATTCACTCTCCACTAGCAGTATTGTAAGAAACTGCTGGCAATGACCATTTAAACTTCAGGCATTATATAAAACATCATTTTTCAACTAAACTGCGTCATAACATTAAATCACGCAGTGACATGAAGTCAGCTTGGCAAACCTAGCCACGAACTGCCCCACCCCACAGGGTGGGTCTTCCTTTTATAACCTGTGTAAAAAAAAACTGTCACATGACCTCTACTGGCGGGAAAATGACGTCACTCCACCATCACACGACCATTGCCTCAAGTCCAGTATAGCTTCAACCCCAGTGACGTGACAAGGGTACCACTGTCACGTATCACGGGTACGTAACACATCCCTCCAAAAAAAAACATTTTTGATGTTACAAGAACAAAAATTTTAACAATTACTTACACGAAAAACAAAGGTATAAATTATATAACATACACAATATACAATACAGTTGGAGTGTTACAATAAAAAAAACACTCCAAAAAAAATTACATTGTACATTCAACATCGAGATAGACAATCAGCAACCACATTGTCTTTACCTTTAATATGAGTTATCACAATATTGTGCTCTTGTAACATCAATCTCCAATTTAATAATCTTCTGTTTTTGTTTTTCATCTTACTCAGAAAAACTAACGGATTATGATCAGTGTAAACAATAAGTGGTTTTTGAGTTGTACCAACATATACCTCAAAATATTCCAAAGCTAAAACAAGAGATAACAATTCTTTCTCTATTGTTGAATAGTTTCTTTGATGCTTATTACATTTCTTAGAAAAGTAAGCTACTGGATGATCAACCTCATCACCCTCATTCCTTTGCATCAATACCGCTCCCGCAGCTTCATCACTAGCATCTCCAGCTAATGAAAAAGGTTTTTCAAAGTCAGGTGCCTTAAGCGCAGGTTGTTGACATATCATTATTTTCAATGTTTTCAAATTCTTCCTGACAAGGCACTGTCCACACAAACTTCACATTCTTCTGCAGAAGGTTAGTTAATGGAAGGGCAACATTAGCAAAATTCTTACAAAATTTTCGATAATATCCTACCATTCCCAAAAATCTTCTGAGAGTTTTTTTCCCCGTCGGAGTGGGAATCTCTAAAATTGCCTGAACTTTTGCCTGAACAGGAGCTACCTTACCTTGACCTACAACATAACCAAGGTAAGTCACAGTGGCATGTCCAAATTCACTCTTAGCTAAATTAAAAGTCAAGTTAGCTTTTGAAAGCCTTTCAAACAATTTCTCCACCGCAATTATGTGTGCTTCCCAAGTATCATTTCCTGTCACTAAATCATCAATATAAGCATCAGTATCTTTCAATCCCTGAATCACAGAGTTAATCATCCTCTGGAAAGTACCTGGGGCATTCTTCATCCCAAATGGAAGAACATTATACTCATATAACCCAGATGGAGTTACAAATGCAGAAATCTCACTACCTCTGTCCGTTAATGGAACACACCAATACCCTTTCAATAAATCAATCTTTGCAAGGAACTTTGCTTTTCCAGCCTTATCTACACAATCATCTACTCTAGGAATTGGATATGCATCTGTTTTCGTTACTGCATTCACCTTCCTATAATCCATACAAAACCTAATACTACCATCAGGTTTTGGCACCATAACACATGGCGAACTCCAATTCGAGTTAGAATGTCTAATAATATCATTCTCTAACATGTATTCAATTTCTTTCTCAGCAAGTTCACATTTTTCCATGTTCATCCTATATGGATGTTGTTTAATAGGTTTGGCATCTCCAGCATCTACATCATGTGAAGCTATAGTAGTCCTTCTCGGAACATCTGGAAACAAATCCTTATATTTAAAAATCAATTCCTTCATCTGTTGTTTCTGCTCTAGCTGTAAATGTGCTAATTTCTCATCCATATTTTCCAGAATGGTCGAATTAGGTAACCTAACAGAAACAATGTTAGATTTCGAATGAAAGTCAGATGAATGATCTATCATGTTCCCAGTTAAATCAAACTCATTCTCACTAACCACAACAGTCACAGTATCAGATTGTTTCCCAAAATATGGTTTTATCATATTTATGTGGCAAAGTTGTGTTAGATAGATAGATAGATACTTTATTCATCCCCATGGGGAAAGTCAACTTTTTTTCCAATGTCCCATACACTTGTTGTAGCAAAACTAATAACCTTCTACGATCTGGAGTTTTTATTACGTAATTCACATCATTGATTCTAGACACAATTTCATAAGGACCATGAAATCTAGCTTGTAAAGGATTTGTCTGCACTGGGAAAAGAACCAACACCTTATCTCCAGGCTTAAACATCCTCAACCTAGCTTCTTTATCATACCAAGTTTTCATTTTCTCCTGAGCCAACTTTAAATTTTCCTTGGCTAAACTACAAGCTTTATGTAACCTGTCCTTAAATTTCAAAACATAGTCCAACAAATAGTATGCACTTCCTTACTAATCCACTGTTCTTTCAATAAAGCTAAAGGTCCTCTTGCTCTATGCCCAAACACAAGTTCAAATGGACTAAAACCTAAAGAATCCTGTACCGATTCCCTTACTGCAAATAAAAGTAAGTTTATACTCTCATCCCAGTCACTTTCAATATGTCCTAATCATATTCTTGAGGGTAGAATGAAACCTCTCCAAGGCACCTTGCGATTCTGGATGGTATGCAGACGAAGTGATTTGCTTAGCTCCCAATGTATAAACTATCTGTTGAAACAATCCAGACATAAAATTACTGCCTTGATCAGTTTGTATTTCCTTAGGCAAACCAAAATAAGTAAAGAATTTTATAAGAGCCTTCGTCACAGTTTTAGCTTTTATATTCCTAAGTGGTACTGCCTCTGGAAACCTAGACGAAGTACACATGATAGTCAACAAATACTGATAACCAGTTTTTGTCTTTGGTAATGGACCAACACAATCTACAATAACTTTAGAAAACGGTTCACCAAATGCTGGAATGGGCTGTAATGGAGCTACTGGTGTAACCTGATTTGGTTTACCCACAATTTGACAAGTATGGAACGTTTTACAAAACATCGCCACATCTTTTCTTAGACCAGGCCAGTAAAAATGTTTTAAAATCTTGTCCACAGTTTTTCTTACCCCTTGATATCCACCTAAAGGCACACTATGAGCTAAAGTCAAAATCTCATTTCGATAAACTTTAGGAACAACTACCTGGTAAACAACATTCCATTCCTCACTTGCAGGAATTGTAGGCGACCTCCACTTCCTCATCAACACTCCTTTTTCCAAATAATATCCTACTGACACCTTCTCAATTTCAATACCTAGTAAAGCTTGTTCCCTTAATTTTATAATCTCAGGATCTCTATTCTGCTCTGCTATCTTCTCCTTCCGAGACAGAGATAAATCTTCATAGTCAGACTTACTCCCGGAATCTTGTTCAAACAACGAAGGTAAGAAAGTTTCTGACACATCCTCAAAACTCGAATCCTGAGTTGAACAGTCATGAGTAACAACCTCATTCTGCACATCAATTTTTTTAGCCATAGCTCTAGTCCCAACACAGGAAGAATCTGATTTTGAATTCATCTCTAGTTCCTCTGACTCCATTGTCAAATGCACTTCAGGAAAAACTTGTCCACCTGCCAAGTCATTACCTAACAATAAAGAAATACCCTTCACAGTAAGCAATGCTGTAATCCTACATTAACAAATCCTGTAACTAACCCTGGCTTTAAATTTACTTTATGTAAATGTACAGGCATAAAATCACTTCCAACACCTCTTATGTAATTTACCTCACCAGTATCACTCTCTTCATTAAACTTCAACACACTATCTAACATCAGTGATTGAGAAGCTCCAGTATCCCTAAGGATTTTTATTGGCACCAGAGTAGATCCTTCTTTCAAGGACACAAACCCTTCAGTTATAAAATGATCATATCCCTTTCTAACTTGGTCAGACTCTAACAAATCCTCATTTGTGTTTACCAAACCCTGTACCTTTACAGGTGCTTCAGTATGTTGCACACAAGCATCTGGAACAGCTTCCTTCTCTTTCTTTTTCAATTTGAAACAGTTAGCTATTACATGGCCAGGCTTCTTACAATAGTTACAAATAAGACCAAACTGTCTTACCTTCACAGGTTTTCCTTCCTCCTTACCTTTCACATTAACCTTTGATTTAATTTCTGATTTACATTGAGTCTCCATATTATTCTTCCTCGTAAAATTCTACCCTGAGGAAATTTATTCTTATGGATTAAAACATACTCATCAGCTAATCTAGCACAGTCCTGTAATTTATCAGTATCCCTCTCATTTAAGTAGGTCCTTACTTCAACAGGAATGCTTCTTTTAAATTCCTCCATTAAAATCAGCTCTCTCAATGTATCATAGTCCTCATTTACATTTTTTAGAAGAAACCCATCTCTCAAAACACACAGCTTTATCATAAGCAAATTCCACATAAGTCTTTTCCACAGACTTTTTCAAACTTCAGAATCTTTCCCTATATGCTTCTGGGACTAATTCGTATGCTTTGAGATATCGTTTTCACAATATCATAATCTGATGGTTGCGCAGCAGTTAAAGCTGTGTAAACTTGCTGTGCTTTGCCTTTAATTACACTCTGTAACAACACTGACCATTTATCTTTCGGCCAGTCTGACATCCGAGCAATAGTTTCAAAATGTTGCAAATATCTTTCCACTTCTGTTTCACTAAATAGAGGGACCAATTTAATTTCTTGACTAGCAACAAACGTTTTTTTAGAATCAGAAGACTGATTCCCAGACCATAATTTCGCCATTGCATATTCAAAATCCCTCTGCTTCTGTTCAGCTTCCAATTTACACCTCTCTAACA
Organism: Hemitrygon akajei; assembly: GCF_048418815.1. Taxonomy (NCBI): domain Eukaryota; kingdom Metazoa; phylum Chordata; class Chondrichthyes; order Myliobatiformes; family Dasyatidae; genus Hemitrygon; species Hemitrygon akajei. The sequence continues at coordinate 35,933,503 of NC_133151.1, read as the reverse complement.
TCATTTGTTCGATTTGCAACTGCATCTCCAGATTACTTATTGGAAACGATTCTAAAATCGATTCATTAAAATCACCCGAAGCCACAAAGTGTGATGCGATTTTTCTCTGTATTACAGCTTTTGATGTAGTCTTCAAAATACCTTTAAGTTGCAATCTACGAGCTATCTCAGATACATCAGTTAATTTCGACTTTGCTAACAAATCCGCGTCGGGCGAATCCAGAAACTCATCAATATTCATCGTTGCCGAATACCCCTCACAAGCCAATCAAACAAAAGAATCGAGCAGTCCCCGTTACCAAAACACCGATTCAAAAGTTAACAAGCATTTAAACACAACGATCCAATCCCGGACGAGCCCCCATATTTATGTTACGTATTCAGGCAACAATAAATATATATGAGTTAGGCAAGGGTTTTTATAACAAATAACACGTTTATTAAACACTGAAAACAAACCCCCCAAAAGTAAACAAACACTAGCGTAACCGGAAATCAGCTGCTGTGAAATCAGCTGCTGTGCGGCAGATTCACAGTTCTTAATAGCGCTGCAGTTCAAACAGTTCTTAAAGCGGTATTGAAAATAACAGTTCTTTAAAACGGTATGCCGAAAGTTCAAAAACTCACAGTCCATTTAAAAGGAGAGACTTTTTAAGGCGATTTAAATTCTCTTCCACGTCGTTGTCCTTCGATCCCCGGCGTCGAACTTTCCCACGAGGAATTTTATGAAATATAACGGCTTAAAGGCACTGACCTTCCTTCCACACTATTCTCAAATCCTTTCTGGTCAAACCCAGGGATTAACAGCAAGAATAGTCAACGGAATCCTTCCGAATGAGGATCAAATAAGGTCGAAACCCATCCACCGTCGAAAATCGATCCTCCTCGATCTTTAACTTCCGAACTCCGATATTCACTCTCCACTAGCAGTATTGTAAGAAACTGCTGGCAATGACCTTTTAAACTTTAGGCATTATATAAAACATCATTTTTCAACTAAACTGCGTCATAACATTAAATCACGCAGTGACATGAAGTCAGCTTGGCAAACCTAGCCACGAACTGCCCCACCCCACAGGGTGGGTCTTCCTTTTATAACCTGTGTAAAAAAAACCTGTCACATGACCTCTACTGGCGGGAAAATGACGTCACTCCACCATCACAAGACCATTACCTCAAGACCAGTGTAGCTTCAACCCCAGTCACGTGACAAGGGTACCACTGTCACGTGTCACGGGTAAGTAACACTATTTATATAGAGCCGAAACAGCAGATGTCGCAGCATAGTCCACTAATAAAAGAACTCCAGCTCCAATAATTCGCTTCATTCACTGCCCTCTCACTTCTGTGCACAGGCCCGTTCTGAATCTAAGCAGTCAATTAGCCGCAGACCCGATACAGCGTAATCTTCTGGATGCGACTTCCATGATGAACTTTGTCAAACACCATAATAAAATCCGTATAGTCTGAGCTACCCTCATCAATCCCTGTCATCCCCATGTTGATAAACTCAATCAAGTTGACAATGCACGACCTGCCATGCACAAAACCATATTGGCTCTCCCCAATTAAGCCACGGGTTTTGAAATGTTCATATATCCTATCCTTACGAATTTTCTCCAGCACCTTCCCTACAACTGACGCGAAACTCAACAGTCTATAGTTCCCTGAATTTCCCCAGTTCCTTTCATAAGCAAAAGACAACGTTAGACATTTGCTTGCTCTACCGGACCTCAGCTGTGCATATGGAGGTTACAAGGATACTATCCAAGAGCCCTCAAGTTCTGTCTCTCGCTTCCTTCAATAACCTGCGGTAAATCGCAATAGGCCTGGACACTTATCCACCTTAGTACTCATTAGAAGGCCCTACACTACCTCCATGTTGACATCTAAACGCCGAACCTATTCATACTGTCAACACTGATCTCCCGGTCATCCATATCACCTTCCTTTGTAAATAATGATGAAAATTACGCATTACGTATCTCACTCACATTCTCCGTATCAAAGCAAATGCACTCCCTTTATTTCAGTGATCCTACCCTCTCCGTATCATCTTGTTCTTAATGTACGTTTAGAATACCTTGGGCTTCACTTTAATCCTATTTGTCAACGACTTTCCATAGCTCCACATGGCGTTCCTGATTCAATTCTTTACTTCTTTTATCGTTTCATTATGCTCGTGATGTGTTTCATTTGATCTTTATTTTCATCTCTTTATGTGCTTTTCCTTTTACCTTCGTCTACATTCATTACCTGCCTGGACATCCAAGGTTCTGTTTGTTTCACTCCCTGTACTTTTTTCTAACAGGACCATACCTTTCCTGTACTCGGCGCAACTGTTCATTAAAAACCATTTTTGCTAGAGGAAAGGTGCTCCCAATTATCTCATCTTAGTTCCTGCCTACCGCAATTTAAAACTCTCGAGAAGGATCTATCCTTATCTATACCTATCCTGAAAGCTAAGCAGCTGTGATCAGTGACCCCGAACATTTCACCATTGGAGGGTTACAGGCTCATCCTTTCATTGGTTTGTAAACATATTGAATTAAGAAATCTTCCTGGATACACTGAACAAATTTTGCCCCATTTAAATCCCTGACACTAAGAGGGGACCATTTTATATTAGGGAAATTGGAACCACTCCGCGTCCCACCATTAAAGCAAATCTTTTATTTTTCCACATTCCGTTAATCTGAATAAACACCTGTCCTTCAATGTCACGGTGGCTATTGGTTTCTGTAGTGCCATCCTTTCAATTTGATTACACTCTTACTATTCTTGAGTTCTACCTATTTCCACTCAGTGTCTGACCCCTCCTTTATGTACCTCATGAGTGCAGCTGTGATATTGTCCATGATTGGTCGTGCAACTGCCTCCTCTTTTACCTCCTTTCTTAGTTTTCAAAATCTTCAAAAATCTGGTACATTAATCACCCATTCTACCATCTCTCAAACAACATTGGCGTTCTATGTACTGAGCCGTGCTCTGTTTATCTTATTCACCGTAGTATCCTAGTATTAAAATAAACAGACATGAAACTCTCAGACTCATCATACTTTTTAATTAGATTTTCCCTATCAGTACCTTCAATGACATCTTCCTCCCTGACAAATCTTCACATTTTTATCGGGTCTTCCACTTCCCTGCCACCTGCATCACCTTAAAAACCCCTTAACGCGACTCAGGAGCCCAGCATTCTCATATTTTCCGACCAGGATATTGGTTCTCCTCCAGTTCAGTTGCAACTCTTACCTCTTACAAAAGTCACACCTTCCCCAATAAAGGTTCCAATGCTTCAAGAATTTGATACCCTGCTAGCCTGCACCGTCTCCTCAGCCACTCATTACTCTGTGTTATCGCCCCATTCCTACCTGCACTAGCCTGTGGCACCGTGAGTAATCTACAGATTACTACCTCGGAGGTCGTTGTATTCAGCTTCTTTTCTAACTCTATATAAGTGTGGATATCTTCCCATTTTTGACAATGTCATCGGTGCCATTTTGCACCTGGTCATTTGGCTATTCTCTTTTTCCCTTGGCAATATCCTGAAACTGCACCTATACACCTTAGACGCTAGCACCCGGAGGCAAAACACCTTCCTGCTGTCTCTTTTGTTACCACGGTATCTCCTGTCTGTCCCTATTAAATACCGAGTCAGCTATCACTACCACACTGAGTCTCTTTTCGTTCTGCAGTTCCCCAGAGCCAGTCACAGTGCCACTTCTGCTACAGTGTCCTGTTGGTTCACAACCACATCCGAAGAGGTTTACTTGTTGCTGAGGGGAATGGCCACAGGTGACCACTAGGATTTCCTAGCCTTGTGTTGAACTTAAGAATTTCGAAGAATCGAGTACAGGCAAAAGTCACCGATAATGTAAGTGGATTCGTGCTGTCTGGGGACCTCGCTTAAATTTGTGATGTTCTGACATTGAAGAACTCAGAAAGCAGGTCACAGGATGGCGGGAAGAAAGGGTGACTGCATTGGTTTTCTTCCATAGACCAAAGGTACGCTGGATGATACATTGATTGGCCAATAGATAATATGTATATGGGTGGCAGCAGGAGGAAAGAGGCGATGGGAGACAGGGAAGTTGCCGTGGTCAGTTTCAGGGACATATCCACGACAGTTATGTCCTTCTAAGACAAATTCCCGACTTCACGGGTAGCATGCACATTTTGCATTTGGATGAGATCAGGCAGAATCAGTATCAGATTCCAGGAACATCACTCAGCGATCCAGAGACTGGTACAGTTGCATCACTGCAGATGGGTGCGAATGTTTCACTGGAAAAGCGATTACACCCAGAGTGCGGTTCTGCAATTGTGTCTTTCCGGAGACCAGGGAGGAAGTCTGAGTGGAACTGTAATTAAACCTAATTCCAAATCATTCCAATGTGGAACCGCACCTTGGTCGTGGAGAGTCCCGAGGGATCATGTTACATTGGCACTAGGAGTTCAGATCTTACAGGCAGCATGTACAAATGACAAGAGCTCACTGCTTTGCTGATCACAGTGTCCCTTAACCTCTGGTCATTGGAATTCGTAGAATCCGCCGACTCGTCATATACAAGGTCACAATTCAGCATCGCTGCAACCCCCATCTTATACAGCGTGATGGACATGGGCTGAAATTCTCAAATATTTACAAATATTGCCAGACCATTCCGGTTAAGATATGAATTAATATTGTAATAGGCTTCGTGTTGTATAGCTTTATTTTCCTGGAACAGAAGAAGGTAAAAGTGAAGTTTGAGATTTTAAAGATTCATGAATGGATAATAGGATGCCCTTCTGTTACAGGTCTATGGGGAAGTGGGGTGATGCAGGCCGAGAATGCAAGCAAGGCCACTGGATGCATTACAAATGGTGGAATGTGAAGAAAGAAAGAAGGCCAGAGGGGCCGTGCAAAGCATGAAGGCAGACTTCGGATATAGGCGTTCAGTTTGATCGCTCAGTTAAAACACGATGGGGACAGACTACATTGCGTGAAGGTACTAAATGCCAGAGCAAGGAGCTCTGCTAGACTAACGAAGCACAACTCTGGCCAAACCTGAAGCACTGTGTACATTCCTGATCTTTGCACCACACGGACATACGACAGAGACATTACAATTAGTCGGAGGGATCACCACTTTAATCTGCCTTCTGTTATTGCAGTGGATAAAGAATTGATCTATATTCACAGCCTGCAAGTCCCTTTTTCACTCCAGCACAGTGTCACTTTGCTCATGTCCACTGTAAGAATTCAATAATATCCGACCGTGCAAATTAATAATGTGCTCAAAGACATTGTGAGCCGATGGTCCCGTTCTTAACTCGATGTCTTTTAATGTACTAATCCAACATAATCAACTTTATCCAAAGTGTCACTCCGTAGACTAAATTTAAGCATCAGCTAATTACATTAGCTTAATACAATTGTGGAAAATGTGGTTTAATCAAAAATGGAGATAATTATATATGACGATTCAACTCCAGAGTTAAAAAAACAAAGCACAAGCCATGTATGAACCCAGAAGTTCACGCTGTACCAGAGACTGACAGGGACAGAATGAACCCAACACTCTCACACTGTACCAGAGACTGACAGGTACTGAATGAATCCCACACACTCACACTGTACCAGAGACTGACAGGGACAGAATGAACCCGACACTCTCACACTGTACCAGAGACTGACAGGTACTGAATGAATCCCACACACTCACACTGTACCAGAGATTAGAAGAAAACATATTGACATTCTATCTCTCCCTCCCCCTCCCCTTTCCGTGTGTGTGTGTGTGTGTGTGTGTGTATGCGCGCGTGCATGGCTCAGATGTAGTTGAAGTACTGAATTGCAGTTCAAAATTAACAAAAAAATACTGGGTAAAAATATCAGGGTAGGGCAAATCCGTTTGTTGATTAGTAATTAATCAATAAAGATGTGAAATCTGTAAAAGTTGCTGCTCTTATGATACGGAATAATGAATATAGAATTGAGACAGGTTTTTTTTCTACACAAAGAAACATTTATTTTAACTCCACTCAACAACGAATGAAAAGTAAACAAACGACGAACTTAACCAGAATTTAACTGCTATATGGCAACTCGAAAAGCTCTTAAAGTGATAAATGCGAACACAGTTCTTAAAAGTGGTAAATGCGAAAAGACAAATTTTGTAACAGTCAATTCGGAGAGACATTCCTGAAGTAACGAATTCCTCGACGACGTGACGTTCTGCTGATGCCAGCCGAAAATATGCCTTGCTCGAAGGATTTACGACAAAGGAAATATAAACGGCCTAAAGGAACTAACCTTTTCCTTGGCGAATAACGCTGGGCCCAACCGTTTCTGCATTCAGAAATGCAGGGTCTATCTGGGATGCGAAGATCCAACAAGATCGATCCTGTATTACCGCCGACGACACCAACTTTGCTCGATCCTTCGGGTCCACGGACGTCGGCAAATCTTCACTGCGATTCTGCGAAGCGCAGAATCAAATATCGCTGTGTACGCTCGAGTCTCAATTGTTTGGTGAAAATAAAGTAAGTAAGTTGGGAAGTCACAGTGTCATGACCAAATTTACTTTTAGCTAAATTTATAGTTAAGTTAACTTTGAAAGCCTTTCATATAGTTTCTCCAGGGCAGTAATATGTGTTTCTCAAGTATAATTTACTGTAAGTAAATTATCAATATAGGCATCTGTAACTTTTAACCCATGAATCACAGCGTTAATCATCGGCTGGAAAGTATGTGGGACTTTCTCCATCCCAAATGGAAGAAGATTATATTCATATAACCCAGACAGGTTTACAACTGTTGAAACCTCTTTACCTCTATCCGTCAAAGGAACACACCAATATCCTTTTAATAAATAAATCTTTGTAAGGAAAATTGCTTTTCCAACTTAATCTATACAATCATCCACTCTAGGGATTGGATACGCATCTGTTTTCGTTACAGCATTCACTTTCTTGTGGTCAGTACAAACCGAATGCTACCGTCTGACTTATACACCATGACACAAGTTGAACTACAATTCGAATTTAGAAGTTCTAATAATACTATTCTCTGACATATACTTAACATCATTCTCAGAAAGTTCACATTTTTCCATGTTCATCCTGTATCGATGTTGCATAACGGGTTTGGCATCTCCAAGTTCTACATCATGTGAATCTACCGTGGTTCTTCTAGGAATGTTTGGAAATGAATTCTTATATTTAAAAAAATGTTTCATATGTTGCTCCTGTTCTGGCTGTAATTGAGCTAATTTCTCATCAATATTTTCCAGAATGTTGAGTTTGGTAATATAGCCGAAATAATATTGGGTTTAGAATGAGTTTCAGATGAATCATCCTTTAAGTTCCAAGTGAGATCAGACTCATTATTTTTGACCACAACAGTCATAGTAGCAGACTGTTTTTCATACAAGCGTTTGTAATATCGTTTTATCATATTTATATGGCAAAGTTGTGTTGCCCTTCATCGATCTGGAGTTTTTATCACGTAATCCAAATTTCATGAGGACCATGACATTTAGCTTGTAAAGGATTCGATCGCACCGGGAAAAGAACCAACACCTTATCTCCAGGCTTAAATTACCTCATCGTTGCTTCTGTAACTTACCACGTTTTCATTTTCTTCTGAGCCGATTTTAATTTTTTCCTGGCTAAGCCATAAGCTTTATGTAATGCATCCTCAAATTTTAAAACATAATCCAGCAAATTAGTGTGTACCTCTTTATTTATCCGTCCTTCTTTTAATAAGGCCAAAGTTCCTCTAACTCTAAAACCAAACACAAGTTCAAATGGACTAAAACCTAATGATTCCTGCACAAACTCCCGTACTGCAAATATAAGAATGCAAATATGTCCTCATCCCAATCATTTTCACTTTCCACACAAGAAGTTCTCATCATAGTCTTGAAGGTAGCACGAAACCTCTCCAAGGCTCCTTGCGATTCTGGATGGTATGCAGAAGAGGTATTCTGCTTAGCTCTCTGTTTATAAAATATCTGCTGAAACAATCCAGACATAAAATTACAAACTTGATCAGATTGTATTTCCTTCGTCATCCCTAAATAAGTAAATCATTTTATAAGAGTCTTTGTTACAGTTTTAGTCGTTATATTCCTAAATCGTACTGCCTCTGGACACCAAGACACAGTGCACATGATGGCCAGCGAGTATTGACGGCCAGTTTTTGTTTTTGGTAATGGACGTACATAATCTATAATAATTTTGGAAAATGGTTCACCGAATGCGGGAATAGGTTGCAGTGGGGCAACTGGAGTAACTTGAATATGTTTACCCACAGTTTGGCAAGTATGACACGTTCTGCAAAACATCGCCGCATCTTTTCTAAAACAAGACCAGTAAAACATGTTTAAAAACCTTGTTCACAGTTTTCTTCACCACTTGATGTCCACCCAAGTGCATACTACGGACTAAAGTTAAAATCTCATTTGGATAAAATTTAGGAACAACCCGCTGGTGAGCAACCTTCCATTCGTCACTTGCAGGAATTACAGGCGATCTCCACATCCATATGAATACTCCTTTCTCAATATAATATCGTACTGGGTCCTTATCAATTTCACTATACGGAACAGCTTGTTCCTTTAATTCGAAAACCTCAGGGCCTCTACTCTGCTCTGCTATCATCTCGTTCCGAGACAGAGACAAATCTTCAGAGTCATGCACCATACAAAAAGCTTCAAACCGCCAGCAAAATAAATAAATAAATATATATATATATAAATAAATAGACAGATTGATAAATGCATACATACATACATATATACATACATGCATACATACATACATAAATACATACATACATACATACATACATACATACATACATACATACATACATACATGCATAGATACCATGATTTACAATTAGAGCGTGGAGGAAATCCGTCAATTAACTGAAATGGTAATAACGAGCAAGTGAACCCAATCTTTTCCCAAAATCAGACATAGGTTCGAAGGTTCAGCTTCTAATTTTCTCCAAACTAAGACTTAACATGATTTGAGAGAACCACCGTGACAGAGTGGAAGCCGAGGTATCCTTCCACTTCAACAGAATGGTCCTTCTAGCTATCAATGTAACAAACGCAATAACATGTTAGTCAGACAATGAAATATCACGGATATTTTGAGGTATTATTCCAAAGAGCACAGTTAACTTGTCAGGTTTTAAAATAATTTTATGTGCTTTAGAAATTGTAGAAAATATGACTTCCAAAAATGTTTCAGTACAGAATAAGTCCAAAACATGTGTGTCAGTGGAGCTGTCTCAGTTTTACATCCGTCACAATAACCAGCAACATTAGGAAAGATTTTAGACAATCTCTCCTTCATCAAATAGTAACGATATACAATTTTAAATTGAATCATTGAATGGCTAGCACAAATCGAGGAAGAGTTAAGCAACTTCCAGTTCCGCACTCAGTCCTCCGTTATAAAAGCCAAATTAAGTTCCTTTTACCAACCTTATTTATTCTTTAAAAAACCGCTTATCCCATTGTAATAATAAATTATAAATTCTTCAAATCGAGCCATTCATCAAAAGGTTCAGACTCATAATTGTATCTAACAGGTCAGCATCTAATATAAAAGGAGAATTACTTAAATATTTTGTAAGAAATGTCTAACTTGAAGGTATTGTAAGAATTGTGAATATGAAAGAGAGTATTTATCAACAAATTGTTCAAAATACATCAGTCTATCTTCTTTAGATAGCTCCAAAAAAGAAGTAACACCTTTACTCGGTTCACTCAATGGTTCACTCAATGAAGGCTTAAAATTTTTTGGATAAATTAAACTACAAAGTTTAAATTATTAAAGATTAAAAAAAAACGGAACTACAGCAAAATTTGTAAAGAATACATAATCACAGGGTATAAATGTAAATTAGCAACTTTAGTTAACTGTATGGCCAGAGCAGCTTCCAATATAGAGATTACACAGAACATAGAACAGTACAGCACATTACAGCCCACAATGTTGTGCCGACCCTCAAACCCTGTCTCCCATATAACCCCTAACTTAAATTCCTCCATATACCTGTCTAGTAGTTTCTTAAACTTCACTAGTGTATCTGCCTCCACCACTGACTCAGGCAGTGCATTCTACGCACCAACCACTCTCTGAATAAAAAATCTTCCTCTAATATCCCCCTTGAACTTCCATCCCCTTACCTTAAAACCATGTCCTCTTGTAATGAACAGTGGTGCCTTGCGGAAGTGGCGCTGACTGTCCACTCTATCTATTCCTCTTAATATCTTGTATACCTCTGTCATGTCTCCGCTCATCCTCCTTCTCTCCAAAGAATAAAGCCCTAGCTCCCTTAATCTGTGATCATAATCCATACTGTCTAAACCAGGCAGCATCCTGGTAAATCTCCTCTGTACTCTTTCCAGTGCTTCCATATCCTTCCTATAGTGAGGCGACCAGAACTGGACACAGTACTCCAACTGTGGCCTAACCAGAGTTTTATAGAGCTGCATCATTACATCGCGACTCTTAAACTCTATCCCTCAACTTATGAAAGCTGATACCCCATAAGCTTTCTTAACTACCCTAAGCGTGATGCAACTTTCAGGGATATGGGGACATGTACCCCCAGATCCCTCTGCTCCTCCACACTACCTTGTATCCTACCATTTATTTGTACTCTGCCTTGGAGTTTGTCTTTCCAAAGTGTACCACCTCACATTTCTCCAGGTTGAACTCCGTCTGCCATTTCGCAGCCCACTTCTGCATCCTATCAATGTCTCAGCAATCATCGACAATCCTCTATACTATCTACAACACCACCAACTTTGTGTCGTCTTCAAACTTGTCAACTCACACTTTTACCCCCACATCCAGGTCGTTAATAAAAATCACGAGAAGTACAGGTCCCAGAACAGATCCTTGTGGGACACCACTAGTTACAACCCTCCAGTCTTAATGTACTCCCTCCACCACGACCCTCTGCCTTCTGCAGGCAAGCCAATTCTGAATCCTCCTGGCCAAACTTCCCTGGATCCCATGACTTCCGGCTTTCTAAATTAGCCTACCGTGTGGAACCTTGTCAAATGCATTTATAGTCCATGTAAATCACATCCACTGCACTACCCTCATCTATATGCCTGGTCACCTCCTCAAAAACTCTATCAGGCTTGTTAGATACGATTTGCCCTTCACAAAGTTATGCTGACTGTTCCTAATCAGACCTTGATTCTCTAAATGCCCATAGATCCTATCTCTAAAAATCTGTTTCAATAGCTTTCCCACCACAGACGTAAGGCTCACTGGTCTATAATTACCCAGACTATCCCTTAAACATTTTTGAACAAGGGGACAACATTCCCCTCCCTCCAATCCTCCGGTACTATTCCCGTGAACAGCGGGGACATAACGATCCTAGCCAGAGGCTCAGTAATCCCTTCCCACACTTCGTGGGGCAGCCTGGGGAGCATTCCGTCAGAATCAGGGAACTTATCCGTCCTAATCTAAATTAACAACTCACACACCTCCTCTCTCTTAATATCAACATGCTCCAGAACATCAACCTCACTCATATTGTCCTCACCGACATCAAGTTCCCGCTCATTGGTGAATACTGAAGAGAAGTATTCATTGATGACCTCGCTTACTTCCACAGCCTACAGGCACATCTTCTTATCTTTATCTTCAATCGATCCTACCTTCACTCCTGTCATCCTTTGTTCTTCACATAATTGAAGAATGCCTTGGGGTTTTCCCTTACTGTACTCGCCAAGAGCTTCTCATGCCCCCTTATTGCTCTCCTCATCAACTTCTTAAGCTCTCTTCTTGCTACCCTATATTCCTCAATAGACCCTGATCCTTGCTTCCTAAACCTCACGTATGTTGCCTTCTTCCACCTGACTAGATTTTCCATCTCACTTGTCATCCATGGTTCCTTCACCCTACCATTGTTTATCTTCCTCACCGGGACAAATTTATCCCTAACATTCTGCAAGTGATCCTTAAACATCGACCACATGTCCTTAGTACATTTCCCTGCAAAAACATCATCCCAAATCACACCCGCAAGTTCTAGCCTTATAACCTCATATTTTTCCCTTCCCCAATTAAAAAATGTCCTGTCCTTTCTGATTCTGTCCTTTTCCATGATAATGATAAAGGCCAGGGAGCGGTGATCACTGTCCCCCAGATGCTCACACACTGAGAGATCTGTGACCTGACCCGGCTCGTTACCTAATACTAGATCTAGTAAGACATTCCCCCTAGTTGGCCTTTCGACATACTATGACAGGAATCGCTCAAGTAAACACTCAACAAACTCGTTATCTCTGCTGCTACCTCGGGGCCTATAGGATATCCCCAATAGAGTAACTGCTCCAATCCTTTTCCTGACTTCTGCCCATATTGACTCAAAATACATTACCCAACCTTTCTGTTCGCTCAAAATCAATTCATTCAAAAAACGCCTTAGTCAAAAACACAGGGATATTCTGAAATAAATATAAAAATGTTGATAAAATCATCATTTTGCCAATATGGATGCGGCCAGCATGTGAAAACGTAACTGGGTTCCATCTACTAAATAAATACTTCATAGAATCTACCAAGGGAATAAAGTTAGCTTTATATTTTTTAGTGATTATAACTCCTAGATATCTAATTGAATCCATACTTTAGGAATCAGTATTATAATATATAGAATCAGATTCATTAAAAGGAAACAGTTCACTTTTATTAAAATTAATTTTATATTCTGAAAAATCTCCGTTCATTAAATAATTTTAGCAAGACAGGGATAGATCCCTCGGGGATAGATATATAAAGCAGTAGATCGTCAGCATAAAGAGAAAACTTATGAATGGCCAACGACGGCATTTCATCAGATCTTTCCTTTTGCATCTTTCCTTTCTCGTTGCTTTTATCACTAGGTTTGGACAAGTTCTTCCAACTCACCAAAGGCATATAGTTTGCCTTCAAGAATCAGCAACTAAACATTTTAAATTCGAAATTTAAAATAGGGGGAAAGGAACAAAACTAGAAGGAACACACAAACTGCTGTTACTCCATTCACAGAGAGGCGGATGGCTCCGGGGTTGAAGACCTAATGGGCTCTTTCTTTTTCTCACTTTTTTTCTTTGCTTTAGTAGGATTTTTTTCTTTTCATCTTTTTTTCTTGTGTCACCATATTTTTCAATCCTTTATGTTGTTGGTTTTTTTCTCTCTTTTGAGACATTGTAATCTTCAGGGTCAGACTTACTCCAAGAAGCTTGATCAAGTAATCAGCTAAGAAAGTTTCTGACACATCCTCAAAATTCGAATCACTAGTCATATGCTACAAATACATTCTGCACACCAAGCTTATTAGCCATAGCTGGAGTTACAGCACAGGAGGAAACTTTGTTAGAATCCATCCATGGTTCCTCTGACTGTATTGTCAAATGCACTTCAGGAAAAACTTATCATCTGCCAAGTCATTTCCTAAAAAACAAAGAAACATCATTCACGGGTAAGGTAGGTTATAGTCCTATGTTAACAAGTCATGTAACTGACCATGATCTTAAATTTACTCTATGCAAATGTACAGGCAAATGGACAGTCCCAACACTTGGTATATAATTTAACTCACTAGTGTCAGTCTTATACTTAAACAGTAAGATACTGTCTAATATCAGTGATTGAGAAGCTCCGGTATCCCTAAGCATTTTTATTGCCACTGAAGTGGATCCCTCTTTTAAGGATACAAATCCTTCAGTTCCAAGATGATCATATCCCCTCTTAACTTGGTCAGACTCTAATAAAGTTTCATTTTTATTTATCAAACACTGTGGATTTACAAGTGTTTCAGTATGTTGCACACACGCATCTGAGACTGCTTCCTTCTCATTCTTCTTCAATCGGATACTGTTAGCTATTACTTGACCAGGTTTCTTACGAGAATTACAAATGGGACCAGACTGTCTTTCTTTCGCATGTTTTCCTTCCTCCTTACCTTTCTCACTACGTTCTGATTTAATTTCTGGTTTACCTTGACACTTTGTGCTATTTTTCCTTTCAAAAGTTCTGCCCTGAGGAAATTTATTCTTGTGGATTAAAACATACTCATCAACTAATTGAGAATAGCCCTGCAATGTAGCAGTTTCTCTCTCATTTAAGTACGTCCTTACTTCAACAAGGATGCTCCTTTTAAATTCCTCCATTAAAATCAACTCTTTCAATTTAATATAGTCCCCATTTATATTTTAGAGGAAACCCATCTCTCAAAGCACACAGCTTTATCGGAGGCACATTCCAAGTGCGTTTTCTCCACGGATTTCTTCAAATTTCTGAATCTTTCTCTCTTAGCTTCTGGAACCAGCTATACGCCTTCGGTATACCTGCTTCACAAAATCATAATCAAGTGCTTGCTCTGCAGTTAAAGCAGTGTAAACCTGTTGAGCCTTGCCTTTAATTACACTCTGTAACATCACTGACCATTTCTCTTTCGGCCACTCTGAAATCAGAGCAACAGTTTCAAAATGTTGAAAATATTTATCGACCTCTGTTTCGCTAAATGGAGGGGCCAAATTAACTTCCTCACTAACAACAAACTGCTGAGATAACGCCCAAGGATTTTGATATTTTTTGTCTTCAATTGCCCCAATCTTTACATCAGAGAAAACCGCAAAATTATGCGGAACTCAGGAGCTAGACAGCAAGCATAACAAAGAGTGCAGTCGTCGTTTCGGGACGTCGACACATTTACTTTCATAATTCCTGTCTTACTGAGGTCCTCCAGCATTTTGTTTGTGTTGCTTGGACTTTTTCCATCTGCAGTTTTTCTCTTATTTGTGATATACATCAGAGACTGGCATTAAATTAAAGTATTTGTTCAGTGACCGTAACTAAGAAAGTTAGTCAGGTGTATAACAGTATCTATGGAGACTGTCCGTCTCTATAAATTAGGGCGACTTTTAATTCACCTGTTCAAAGTGACTGAAGGAGCTGTGAATTCAGGAACAACAGGAATCGCAGATTCTCAGTGAAATGGTGTATCCAGTCATCTGGCGGATAGAAGAAGTTTACTATCCTTTTATTTCAGCCTTTGGAATTCCCGGTAAGCCGCAGTGTCAGCTGCCGTTGGTGGGAGCTAAAGTTTAATTCCATTGTGTTGATTATTTCTGGAGCCTTCTTCCTTTGTCACCTGTCGAGTTCTAGTGCTCCGTTTTTCAGGAATGGAATGGAAAGACCAGGACTATGGACTGTGGGATCCGGATCTCAATACAACACGCTGCAATAATCCACCGAATCCTGCAAATTTTATCCAACTGAGCGGGTCAGGCAGCGTTCCTCCATTGGTTTGTGGTCAATATGGGATGTCCGGATCTCTGTGATTTTTGTCTTGTAACCGCTGTGCTGCATTTGCAAATATAGTGTTTATACAGCCCGCGGAGATTGTACCAATTAATTGACTCCTTTGTATGTGAGCGGTTTTCTGAGTGAGATGCAGCAGTCAAACCATCGACTGGTAGTATCACTTTAGCAACGGTGAGGAGTTCCGTGTTGTAATTCAAAACTCTTGTGTATTTTTGGTCAAAATGATTGAATGTAAAAAGACAACACTGTGAATTCGTTGCTGAGCAGATCATTACAAGCTAAGTGGTATATCATAGTTATCCATACTGTGTAATTTATTCTATTATATCTACACCTGACACCGTTACAGACATCTGACTACGGTAGTGAGTTTACTGCTGAACGTTGAAATCCTCTCCACTGCTTCCCTGTGATGGATTCAGTGCGAGGCGTCATGTCTGTCTGCGAGGTTGTATCAGACAGTGCTGTATCTGTTGGAATCAGTCAATGTTCTGTTGTAAAGTCAATGAGGAGGGAAATGCTGGAATAGGAAACAAACTCTGGGAATGCTGGAAACACTAAGCCACAAGCAGCTTGTATGGAAAAAGAAAGCAGTTAACACTCATGTCAGGGGTCTCTGGGAACAGTTCTGAGAGGACATACTTTAACAGTTCTTCCAAATATTCTAGTTCGCTTGGGTGCGCGTTTCCAGCATTTCCTGCTCTTAAACCGTCTTTCGGCTGTTCTGTCGCTGTCAGGAAGTTGATGATTAACTAATGTAAGAATTCCGCCATCAGCGGAAATGAATTATTCATTTCATCCAGTTCAAACATCACGCTGCCACTTTACATTTTTGTTATCAGTGGAAGGTGTATTCAGTATTTTTCTGTGTTATCTACGTTTACGTCTCCGCCAGCTCTGCGCCTCCTCTCGAACCTCCCACCGATAAATGCAACAATAAATTGGACATATAACAGGATCGCCTCAAACTGCTGCATTGGCTTCTGCTCAGTATTTTCTGAACTTGCTGTTCCCTGTCTCTCTTCCAGCGAACCTGGTGGCGATTGTGATCCTGTCCCGGGGAAAGTGCGGTCTCTCCAAATGTGTCACTCACTACCTGGTAGGGATGGCAGCGGCCGATCTCATGGTCGTTATCTCCGATCCGCTGCTAAGCTGGACTTCTAAGATTTATTTCCCCCGATCATTCCTGCGAATCACTCCCGTGTGCAGACTCGGTGAATGGTTGCTTTTTGCGAGCACTGTGTCCTCAGTCTGGCTGACTGTCGCTTTCACAGTTGATCGATTTGCGGCTATTTGCTGTGAGAGGCTGAAAACGAAATATTGCACTGAGAGAACGGCGGCTGTGGTTATCATGACATTGAGTCTGCTGGCCTGTTTGGAGACTATCCCCTGGGGCTTCGTATTCGGGCCTAGAGAAATAATTGATGGCATTCCCTGGGATTGTGTTTATACGCCGAGGTACAAGATCTCTTCCGCATGGTCAATATTTGCAATATTTCATCGCATGTTAGTCCCTTGTGTCCCATTTGTTCTGATGTTGGTTTTCAATACTCTGACTGTCAGGCGGATTCTGGCGGCCAGTCGAGCTCGCAGGGGGCTCCGGGGACAAAAGAGTGGAGAAAATGACAAGGACCGAGAGATGGAGAACCGACGCAAGTCGATCGTTTTGCTCCTCAGCATAACCGGTAGTTTCATATTGTTGTGGGCAACATATGTGATATTTTTTATCTATAGACGGATTTCAACGAGTTTTGTTGATTCTGTCACGGATCCCCGCTACATCACAGACCACACAGCGGAAATGCTGCAGATTCTCAGTTCCTGCACAAACACGTGTATCTACGCCTTGACTCAGAGGAAATTCCGAGAGGAACTAAAGAATGCAGTGAAATATCCATTCAAAAGGATTTTAACACTCATGGAACGTTAGAAATAAATGTTATAAAGTATTACAATTCAGCTGCCTTCATGCTCCCTATTCAATCATCCCCCCCCCCCACACTTTGGGTAAATGGAAACAATGTGATGAACAGAGTTACAAAACAAACACGAGAAAATCAGCAGATGCTTGAAATACAGAACAACAAAATCAGATCCTGATGAAGGGTCTCGGCACGAAACCTCGACTGTTCACTTTTCCTCACACAAAATGCTGATGAAATCTCAGGCCAGGCAGCATCTATGGAAAAGAGGAAACGGTCAACGTTTCGGGCCGAGGCCTGGTAACTGTTTTCCATTTTGTGTGTGTTACGTTAAAGTTGCAAAACACTGGGATCCCAAATATTTCTCTTTTACATCCCACGTCCCGCCCTTTTAAATTAAAGCCCGGTACCTCTGTTTCCCCGTTCTGGCAAAATCCCTTGATCTTTGCGTGCATTCCTATCTATATCAACCACTCATGCTCCCGTCATAACCCGTCCTTTCCTTCATTCTTCCTTTTAATCCGTTTTTTCTACCTGTAGGCTCTCTTTCTCCCTGCCACCTTGAACTATCTGCCTGTAAGAGAAATTCAACAATTTTTACAAGTGAATACAAAGCACCCTTACATTCACTTTTGTCTCTGTGAGTAATATAGAGATAGAGAAAGTGAGCGCGATCAGGAGACAGTGCGAGGGCTGAGGGACGGAAGGAAAGAATGAATGAAACATCGCGAGAAAGGTGGCGCGAACGAGAGCACGTGGAGAGGAGATGACGTTAGAACGGGCGCGATGCAGAGGCCGTGATGGAGAAGGTGCGTGCGAGGGTACAATATTTGTGGTACTCCTCCAACAGTAAGAGCGGCTTGTTTAGTGAATGATAAATAATATTTTGATTTCAATACTGCTGCTACTGTAGACAACTGTTTTTCCTTCTCTATTTAAAACGTACAAGCCCGACGCCGGCCGCTTAGGCCTGAGTCGATGTAGTAATAGTCTAATAAAGTGTTTTGTTTTAGCAAGTGTACAGTTTCTCCTTTGTTCGCCATTTCATATGTAAATACCCTGAACTGAATCAAACAAGAACACGGAATGAATTTTAAAAAGGAATTTTCATTGCAAAGAGGCTATCAGATAATCTCATAAATATACAGGGAATGAAAGGATATGAATTAAATGCAGCGAAATAGAACTTAAATCGGAGGTGGGGGTCACAGAAAGGAGTATCTGTGGAAATGAAAGTGACTGCATGCTGGTGCGTTGCCGCTATCATGCCACGGCCACGGATGCCTTTAGGAAACTACAAGCCATTCTGAAAAGACAGTGTGAGCAGCCAGAATTTGTGGTCATTATTAGAACTGTTACGTATTCAGGCAACAATAAATATATGTGAGTTAGGCAAGGGTTTTTATAGCAAATAACACGTTTATTAAACACTGAAAACAAACCCCCCCAAAGTAAACAAATCACTAACGTAACCGGAAATCAGCTGCTGTGCGGCAGCTTAAACAGTTCTTAAAGTGATGTTGATCAAACAGTTCTTAAAGCGATGTTGCAAAAAGAGTTCTTTAAAGTGGTATTGCCAAAAAGTTCAAAATGCTCACAGACCATTTAAGAAGGAAAGACTTTTTAAGAGGATTTAAATTCTCTTTTACGTCGTTTTTCTTCAGTCTCCCGAAGTCGAACATTTCCCATGAAGAATTTTATGAAACAAAACGGCTCAAAGGCACTGACCTTTCCTTTACCGCACTATTCTCAATCCTTTCTGGAATCCCAGGGATTAACACAAGAATAGTCAACGAAATCCTTCCGAATAAGGATCAAACAAGGTCGAACCAGTTTCACCGTCGAAATTCGATTCTCCTCGATCTTTAACTCCCGAACTCCGATCTTCACTCTCCACTGATTCTCAACTAGCAGTATTGTAAAGAAACTGCTGGCAATGACCTTTTAAACTTTAGGCATTAGATAAAACTTCATCTTTCAACTAAACTGCGTCATCACATTAAATCACGCAGTGGCATGAAGTCAACATGGCAAATCCAGCCACGAACTGCCCCACCTCACAGGGAGGGATCCTCCTCTTATACCCTGTAAAAAAATCCTGTCACATGATCTCTCTGGCGGGAAAATGACGACACTCCACCATCACAAGATCATTACCTCAAGTCCAGTATAGCTTCAACCCCAGTCACGTGACAAGGGTACCACTGTCACGTGTCACGGGTACGTAACAGAACTAACTAGAGAGCCAATGTTCTGCAAAGAGAAATGAGATTTCGGACAACTATAGAGTAACTAACTTGCTATCGTTGTTTAAAATAGGAAGGAAAAACAAGCCAGAAAATTGTCAGGCAGTGCGTTACGGCTTATAGTATTTCATGGTGGGTACATTACTGTGGAAGATTCAAAGGGACAGAATCCATAGCCTGTATCTCAGGCTGCTATGGGACACAATGAAGAATATTGTAAAGGCCCTGAGATACTTAAATCGTCAATGGTCACTTGGAATTTAGTGTTGATTAAAATGAGGCATTATATCATAGAAAGTTAAATGTATAGGATACAGCATGAATTATGGGGGCTCAGTGTATACCGAAGAAAAATGCATAGAAAGTATGACATAGCAGCTGAATTCTGGGATTTGGCATATCGAGATCGTTCGGCCATTTTATCAGAACTTGTTTATTATCCGTCTCAAACCCATTTTCTTGCGTTCTGTCCATAACTTTTGACAATTTTACAAATCAGGAATCTATCAACCACCACTTTAGAAACACTCAGTGACTTGGCCTCCATTGCCGACTTTGGGAATGAATTCTACACATTTGTCAATTACGCACTGAGGAAACTTCTTCTTATGTCTATTCTAAATGAAAGTGTGCTCCTTATACTGCAGATCTGAAAAAAAAAAGAAAACATTTGAATTCCTCGTTTATGTTACTGGCTAGCTGACCCTGACTTCTGCTCACTGAGGTTTCCAGATCTCTGCGCTGGCCAGCAACTAACGGGCTACTGAATCGGTTGCATTGATTACAGTTTTAATAGCTGTGGACTTACTATCGAGAACACCAGTTCTTCATGTTATTTGCTTAAGTTCGCTCCACACAGCTACGACTCTCTCAGTAAAGAAGCTCCCCCTCGTGTTACCCCTAAACTTTTGACCCTAAGTCTCAACTCATGTCGTCTTGTTTGAATCTCTCCTACTCTGAATGGAAAAAAAGCCTATCCACGTTAACTCTATCTATTCCCCTCATAATTTTAAATACCTCTATCAAGTCCCCCCTCAACCTTCTACACTTCAAAGAATAAAGTCCCAACTTGTTCAACCTTTCTCTGTAACTTAGGTGCTGAAACCCAGGTAACATTCTACTAAATCTCCTTTGTACTGTCTCTATTTTGTTGACATTTCTCCTATAATTCGGTGACCAGAACTGTACACAATACTTCAAAATTTGCTTCACCAATGCCTTGTACAATTTTAACATCACATCCCATCTCCTATACTCAATGTTCTGATATATAAAGGCCAGCATACCAAAATCATTCTTCACCACCCTATCCACATGAGATTCCACCTTCAGGGAACCATGCACCATTATTCCTTTACACTCTGTTCTGCTGCACTCTTTAAAGCCCTGCCATTTACCATGTTTGTCCTATTTTGATTCGTCCTATCAAAATGTGACACCTCACACTTATCAGCATTAAACTCCATCTGTCATCTTTCAGCCCACTTTTCTAACTGGCCTAAGTCTCTCTGCAAGTTTTGAAAACCTACTTCATTTTCCACAACGCCTCCTATCTTAGTATCATCTGCAAACTTACTAATCCAATTTACCACATCATCCAGAAAAAGAGTTAAGAGTATCCGTTATGTCCTCCTCTGCATAATATAGCATCCCGCTTATTATTCTTAATATACTTAACTTGCTCCTCGACGTTTCTTTTACGACTAAAGTATTGACAAAATTTCCTGGGGTTGATTATAGCACAATCAGCAATATCCTTATTTAACCTGTCTTTCTGGAAACCCAAATTTCCATCCTAACTATAGTTCTCATCTGCCCAATTATAATATCTTTACTAGTTTATGTATTGACTTTACTCAATAATTTTTATGTGTAACTTTATTGAAATATGTAGTTAACCTTCTGTTTTTTTTTTGCTTCTCTCAACCGATATAACCTTTTCCTGCATTGTCTGTATTAACTCTTTAAATCAACTCCATTGTTCCTCAACTGATTCTATTTCTATCAGTTCCTTCCAGTTTGCCATCAGAGGACTTTGCTACATCTGCACAAACTTTACCTTTCTGAAATTCAATTTAGTGGCATTGGTATTCACTGATATACTCCCCCAATGTACTTCAATGTACTAACAATGGTATGATCACTTGTTCCTAAAGCCTCAACAAACTCCGTATTCAAAATTCTATCGTGATTGTTACAGATTATCCCAGACAGGCTTCCCCTCTTGTTGGTACATTAATATACTGGCTTAATAAACGATCCAGTCTATAGTGGTAGAAGAGGTTGAAACAGTAACAAGATGCAGAATGAAGTATAACAGCTGCAGGGAAAGATAAATTATAAGGTGCAAGGTGGTAGTTTGTGAGGCTAATGGTCGGTCATATCATGCTAGTCTTATAACAGTGTGACGTATTGCCGTTACTGGTCTGCCAGGAGGTCAGCTTTCAGGCTGATTTCTTAATCATTGCCTTGTCTTTGCAACGTTTTTATCTCATGTTGAAGATGGGAACGTAGATCTGAATATCTTTCGGACACAGATTTGTGGGTAAACTAAAGAGGTGAACGTTTACCGTGGGTATATGGGGATATGGAGAAGGGCTTCTAAAGAATTAATGTTGCGTATTGAATGGGTAAGTGCGTTTGCACATCAGAGTAGGGATTCTAAATGTAAATGTAATGCTGCTGTTTCTGAATGCCGCTGTGGTGTAATGGCCAGGACTGTACACAACACGCTGGCATTCAGGACCTCCACCCAAAAAAGGGAAGTCGCCATCCGTCTGTTAAATGCTCGATGAACTAAGCTCCTATCTGACTATATGCTTTCCAAGGATCCCCCTGGCCTTCCATATTTCTTCACATCCCACCATTAGTTATCCATCCCCTGGCCTTGCCTAGATTCTCAGCCTGCATCGCCGCGCGTCCGCATGGACATGTACCCTGCATATTAAAATTGAACATTTTCTTATTATCGATCTACCTATGACCCGCACGACTTTCAAAGATCTCTAACATCACACTTACCTTCCTCTGCACCAAGTACAGCCAAGTCACAAAAAACAAATACTATTCGAATATTCATTCACATTGGGCTTCAGGCCGGATACAACTGACATTTCAATGATAACCTCAGCCATCTTCAACAGGGATGATGCCTGATGGCATCGAGACGTCCGTTATAATCGATATCGCGCCTGGAAGTTCGAGAAGTGTTTATTTGTCATATGTAGCGGGACAATGCTGGATCACTTTCCATTCATTCATATCTTACGGGTAACGATATAGGAATATTTCTTCCGAATGATCAAGGGGAAGGCGAAAATGTAATTCAACCGCTGTCCATCACCCTTCATAAGATGGTGGTTGCGCGCTGGCTGAATTGTGATCAAGTGCTTGATGAGTAGGTAGAAGCTGCGAGTTCGTGTGACCATAGGTAAAGGGGCTCTAAGGTCTGCAAAGCAGTGAGTTCTCGTCATTTGTATATGTTGCGTACGAGATCTGTCGTGGATATTGCTCTGACCCTGACCACGTCACTTCCCTGCCTCCCATCTGCTCTGTCCGCCTGTCAACCATACACACAAAGGGCATATCGTATAGCTAATGAATGTGCCATACAGCTTGTCCTTCCTTTCTGGAAGGAAATCATTGCGGTCACTTTCTGTTTTCACTATCCAATACCTGGTCCTTGTTCATTGGATCGACTTTCCAAGATCTTCAATTACAGGCGCATAGCAGTTTTTAAATGAGGTTTTCTTTGTACACTGTGGTTCGGGAAGAATTGGGAATGAACCCGCAGGGAAGAGCAGAAGCAGTCAGGCGAGTTGTCCTGTGGTCTGCTCAGCAGGGAAGGGTAAAATCCGGAAGTGTGGAAGTGATATGGGACTCAGTCGGTAAGGGGAAATAGAGGAGATTCTATCGCCGCAAAATAGACACCAAGACGGAGTGTTGCCTCCCAGGATGTACTGGAGCATATGCAGGATATTCCCTCAAGGGAGGGGGAACATTCAGAGGTTGTGCTGCAGATTGGTACCAATGTCATCCGCAAAACCAGGGAATAGGCTCCACACAGTGAGCACTTAGAATTAGGACAGAATCTAAAGAGAAGGACCTCCATGGAGTCATCTCAGGATTACATCCCGTGACACGGGCTAGTAATGGAATGATAGCACAAATGAATGCGTGGCTGAGGAGATGATGCAGGGGGCACGGGTTCATGCTCATGGATCATTGGAACCTTTTCTGGGCAAGGGGTAATCTATGGAAAAAAATGGGCTGCGCCTCAATTGGAAGGGAAATGATGCTACCTAGGAGGGCTTAAACTAGTTTTGCAGAGGGGCTGGAGCACCAGGTCATTAAATGAAGGGTTGGATACAATGGTAGATGTCAGAGAAGATCTCAAAGGTTTCAAAGGTACATTTAATATTAGAGAAATGTATACAATATACATCCTGAAAAGTTATTTTCTTTTTCTTTTTTGCAAACATCCACGAAAACAGAGGAGGACCCTAAAGAATGAATGACAGTTAGGTGTTAAAACCCTAAAGACCCTACCCGCGGCTCCCCTCCCTCCCGTAAGTAATCAGCAGCTAAGCAACGATCCCACTCCCCCGATTCGCAAAACAAACATCGGCGCCCACCACCGAGCACTCAAGGGTGCAGTAAAGCAAAAGCAAACACCAGAGACTTGCAGTTCCCCAAAGACTACTCGTTCACGTGGTATTCGACATACCACAGACTCACTCTTTCCTTAATAAGAGAGAAAGAAGTGTCTCCATTTTTTATTGAGAATGGAGACATAACCAACAACTCGCTGATTTATAATGTTAGTATCCGTTGCGTCGCTTTTTCTGAGCTCTGTACCCAAAGGAATAGGTTATCTAGGCAGTCAGACAGAGACCCTCAGACTCCCACGACACACCGATTTCCTGCCGGGACACGGACCTTCCATGCATCCGTCTCCAAAGCCACGATATCCCGGCCCTCCGAAGGCGAGATAAGCTCTTAGGCCATACACTTGTCATGTCGAATAACAGCCAGTCGTGAAACCCCGAGAGCGGGTTCCATTCCCGTAAAGAACCGGAGTCAGCGAACAGCTCTAGGTCAGGGTCTTCAAAAGAAAAAAAAGTCTACACAGGCAAAATCAAATCGTAATTGCCTGTTTCATGCTTTTACTGTTATGCTGTATACATTTAATTTTGCCAGCTCTGCAAACCGCAGCCTGTTCTGTTTCCCTGCTTGTTTGGGTTACTGTCGAAAATAAAATAGAGGAGAAAAGTGTGTCATCCAGTTACGATGGTCGGATTAAGGGAGGTTTCTCTGGTAAGAGACGCTAAAGTTGGGCTTGGGGCTTTTGCTCGAAAGGAGATCAAGAGAGAAGGCGCTGGGGAGAACCGCTCGGGTGGGCACCCGTTTGTTTGAGATGTATTGCGAACGACATTCGGAAGGTCTTGTGTGCGTTCAGACAATCGAAGGCCCAGCGCATGAGTGACAGAGAAGTTCAAGATGAGCTCCAATTTGTGCACATTTGACTGTTTAATTACAATGGACCCTTTTCTTTTTGTTATGCTTTACTAACCATTTAGTTAAGAATCATAAATACAATCCCTTTAACTGTATGCAGCGCGCTGTCTGCTATTTTGGTGTTTGGAGGGCGGACCAGAGGTTGTCCTCCCCAGACTTACGCAGCCAAGGATATCAGGGTGTTTCAAAAAATTAACAACTGTCATGAGACGGCTGTTTTGAAGGGCGAGTATTGAATGTTAATAGTATTATGTGTAAAACCGATGATCATAGAACATCGATCAGTACCTGGAACTACATTGTTGTGGCCATTACAGAGAACTGATTGAGAGTTTGGCAGGAATGGCAGATTAATGAACAAGAATTTCAAAGTTTTAGAAAAGATAAAGGTGAAATTCAAAAAGCGGGAGGAATTGCAATATCACAGCTGCACTCAGGGGGAGACATAGTGGAGGGTTCAGGCACTGAAGTCAATTGGGTAGAACTCAGGAATAAAAAAGGTGTAATCAAACTGATCGGATTGTAGTACTACCTTGTGTTAGGTAATGAGTCTATTCTGATGACTGATCTCTCTGTGGGTGAGCAGTTAGATGACAAAGAACACAACTCCATCAATTTCAGGATAGCTATAGATATGGATGGGACAGTCTTAAATTGGATTTCGGAAAATGACGAGGGCATTAGGCAGGATCTAAGAAGAGTTTGTTGGGATCATCATTTTTCTGGCAAGAACACATCAGACATGTGGACAGTGTTTAAACATCAATTGCACAAAATACTGAAAAGTATGGTACTGTCACAAGGGGGGTGGGCGTTGGGAACGGACCCAAATGCAAGACACAGACACTAAAGTACTGGGAACTGGACAGGACTAGAGTTAGGAACGGGACTGGACACAAACTGGGAGATGGGACAGGAACACAGACTTGGGCTGGGACTTTGTTTAGGAAGCGCTACCAGGACAAGGAACAGGGAACTAGGAGCTTGGGCTTGGATTCCGAGCCAGAGACTGGACAAGGACCCAGAACCTGGGTCTTGACTCGGGTTCGAACCCTGGAACTAGGCAGGAGCATGACGAGGCTAGATTTCTTCGAGGCTAGAGTTCTTCGAAGCTGGAGATTCTCGAGGCTCCGGTTCCGAGAGCTTTTACTGGGCAGGACGAGGAAATCATTCTTAGAGCACAGGGCCGGGACCGTTCCCAGGACGCAGAGCCGGGATGCTTTCGCAGGGCCGGGCCCACATTTTGGACGCAAGGCCGGTAAGACGGCCGACTTAAACCACTGATGAAACTGTCAGGGCTTCAGATGGGGAGGGGAACAGAACAGTCCTGCCTCAGGGAAACGGCAAAGACGTCCTGGCTTACCCAACGGAGGTAAGGAGAGAAAGGGACAGATCCAACCGCATGGTAACCGCAAGGACGGCCTGACTTACCCCAGTGTGGCAAGGGCAGGAAAGGAGAGATCCCACCGTAGTAGAACTTCAAAGACGGCCTGACTTTCCAGAAGAAGGCGAAAACGGAAAGGGACAGATCCGACCGCAGTGGTAACAGCAAGGACGGCCTGACTTACCCCACGGAGGCAAGGACAGGAAGGGAGTTCAATCCGGGGTGGCCTGCAAACTTGGCTGGCTACGGAAACAGCCGAATCCTTATCTAGCTCGGAATGACAGACGGCTGCTCAGTGGCCCCGGAAACAGCCGAATCTATACCATGATAACTGCACCGACTCAACTCAGACAACAAGGCTCCATGAAGCGTTGATCCTCCAACCAGACCGAGAGATCACGAATGGCTGCTCTGGTCTTCCAACGGCAGGTAGCTCCAAGGGGGCACTGACGAGACGAACCAGCAACCACACTCGATCCCAGGGCTATTTATATTCCCAGCACCAAGCAGAGAATCAGGTGCCTATGGTTAAGACCAAGTGAAGCAACGGACAGCCAGAATACTCGGAGTCCGGAGCCCACGGAGCGGACTATCACAGGTACTGTTAGAGTGAGGTCTAACCAGATTTCTATAAAGTTGAAATATGAACTCACTGCCTTGACTAAAGAAAACAAGCATTCTAGAAGCCTTCTGAAACACTTCATTGACCTGCATAGTCACTTTCAAGGAGCCATGAACTTGGATCGCTAGTTCTCTCTGCTGAGATCAAGTCCTTAACAGTGAACTGTCACTTTGACTTTGTCCTTCTAAGGTGCAACACCACCAGTTACCTGGGTTAAACTTCATCCACCATCTGCTATCTCTATACCTACCGTGGCATGCAAAGGTTTGGGCACCCATTGGTCAACATTTCTGCTACTGTGAACAGTTAAGTGAGTAGAAGATGAATTGATCTCCAAAAGTCATAAGGTTAAAAAATAAACATTTCTTCAACATTTTAAGCAAGATTAAAGTATTATTTTTGTTTTGCACAATTTTAGAGAGAAAGTAAAAAAGGAAAGCAGCGCCATACAAATGTTTGGGTACTCCAAGAACTTTGAGCTCTCAGATAACTTTTACCAAGTTCTCAGACTTTAATTAGCTAATTAGGGCTATGGCCTGTTCACAGTAATCTTTAGGAAAGGCCAGTTGATGAAAATTTCAAAGCTTTATAAATAGCCTGACTCCTTAAACATAGTCCCAACAATCAGTAGCCATGGACTCCTCTAAGCAGTTGCCTAACACTCTGAAATGATGCCCACAAAGCAGCAGAAAGTTATAACAAGATAGCAAAACATTTTCAGGTAACTGTTTGCTCAGTACCTAATGTAATTTAGAAATGGCAGTTAACAGGAACGGTGGAGGTCAAGTTGAGGTCTAGAAGACCAAGAAAACTTTCCGAGAGAACCGCTCGTAAGAATACGAGAAAAGCAAAGCAACACCCCCGTTTTACTACAAAACGGTGTCAGGAAGATTTAGCAAACACTGTAGTAGTGGTGGTGCGCTGTTCTACTATGCAGCGAAACCTGCACAAATATGACCTTCATGAAAGACTCATCAGACCGAAGGGTCTCGGCCCGAAACGTCGACAGTGCTTCTCGCTATAGATTCTGCTTGGCCTGATGCGTTCCACCAGAATTGTGTGTGTGTGTGTGTTATCTAAACAAGCTTAATTCATTTTGGAAACAAATTCTGAGCACTGATGAAGTTCTAATATACATTGTTGCTGCAGTGAGCAAAGATATGTTTGGAGTAAAAAAGGTGTAGAATTTCATGAAAAGAAAACAACATCAAACTGTTGAGTACGCAGGTGGATCGATCATGCTTTGGGCTTGTGTTGCAGTCAGTGGCACGCGGAACATTTCACTGTTAGAAGGAAGGATGAATTCAATTAAATACCACCAAATTCTCTAAGCAGAGAGCACACAGAGTAATGATCCTGAACACACTTCAAAATCCACAATGGAATGCCTCCAGAGCCGCAAACTGTATTTTGCCATAGCTCTCGCTGTCTGCCAACCCGAACATCATGGAAAACCTGTGAATAGACCTCAATTGAGCAGTGCATGCAAGACGGCCCAAGAATCTTACAGAACTCGCAGCCTTTTACAAGGAGGACGGTGGGAAAATCCCCCAAACAGGAACTGAAAGTCTCTTATCTTGCGACAGAAAGCCTTTAAATGCTATGATACTTGCCGAAAGGGGTTGTTACCTAGTACTGACTATGCAAGATGCCAAAACTTCTGCTTTTTTTTGAAACTGTAAAATATGGAAATATATAAAAAATAATCTTGCTTAAAATATTAAATAAATGTGTCATCTTTGTCCTTACATCTTTTGGAAATCAGGTAATTTTTACTCGCATAGCTATTCACAGTAACAGAAATTTTGAACAGCGGTGTCCAAAGTTTTACATGCCACAGTATGTGGTTAGCACAGGGAATGAATAGACACGGTTCAATACCATTGCATTTTCCTAGGAACGGCTACTGAAACAACAAGACATAGCTTCAACATGAGGATCAAAAGATTTAAAATGGACACAAGGGGCGTCGTCTTCATATAAAGTTTGAGCCATAATTCGCGAGAGCTCCTAAATAAATGGTGGGTATATTAGCAACTCTATGTTCCATGTTGGAACAAGGGTTTGCGACAGTTGTGTCACTGGTCGAGATGCGTTCAGAAAAGTCCGAACCGGAGATTGGGCGATCAGCGGTCTAGTGCTTCCAATCGAATCAAGGTCTGCCAGGAGGCAGCGCAGACTGTCGCCCGGAGCCATCCTTGAGAGGTGTCTGCTGTCTGGAGACGGGCAATCCTTCTATTCATCCTGGGCGCGAGGAAGGCATTGATCCGGCGGAGAAGGAAATGTCGAAGATGCCCATGGCAGATGGAGAAGAGATTAGCCCAGAGCGATGGTAAAGACTGGAATGTTGTCCACAGATCTCTCCGCTGTTTCGTACCCCGTAACTGGGTGTCTTACCAGCAAAGATAGAAGTGTCCGTTGGAGTCTGGTACTATTTTCAAAACAGTGCTTATTAGTAAAATATACAAATAAATATCAACAATGCAAATATACAGATAATACACGTTAGCAAAACTAAACCTAAAAGTGTGGGTATAATAATAATCAATAATAAACAAGCTCTATCTATGTCTAGGGGATAATGAATTACCGTGGGAAAGTATAAAGTTCAGTTCAGTTCATACAGGCTGAGGTAGTTGCTGGTTCTTTTGTTGTAATTATTGGAGAGAGAGAGAGAGAGAGAGAGAGAGAGAGAGAGAGAGAGAGAGAGAGAGAGAGAGAGAGAGAGAGAGAGAGAGAGAGAGAGAGAGAGAGAGAGAGAGAGAGAGAGAGAGAGAGAGAGAGAGAAAGAAAACTGTGACAACCAGTCAAACCTTCCTTTACGATCTTGAACCGTCGATGTGTTGTTGTGGCCATTCCGGTATGACACCTCTGTCCTTTAACTGGACCGTTCTTCTATGGTGGACTCGTCACCCAGGCAAGGGTGGACACACACACAAGCCCCCACCGGCCTCACTATAAACACTGTGAGTTCAAATTGAACGGTCCTTCGTTCGGACTCCGATGCCCCACACTTTTCCCGTGGGTTCCAACACTTAAACAGTGCTCACTGGTTTGTCTCTTGGTGCGTCTGAGGGGTGTTTCCCCAGACGTCACTTTTATCCCTTCTC
The DNA here is from genome assembly GCF_048418815.1 of Hemitrygon akajei. NCBI lineage: Eukaryota > Metazoa > Chordata > Chondrichthyes > Myliobatiformes > Dasyatidae > Hemitrygon > Hemitrygon akajei. The sequence goes on along the minus strand of NC_133151.1, from coordinate 35,903,357 downwards.
ACGGGGTCTCAGATGTCAATCAGTTTTGAATGGCTTAGCCCATCAAACCTGCCCACTCCGGCTGTCCACTGAGGAATTTTACTGAACAGAATAGTACCAAGTTAACAGCCCTCTCCGGAGCCGTGAGTCTTACAGGAGTCATAATATGTTCTCCCTGCCCCGGTGTTATCTCTCCCTTGTCTGAAGCAAATGTTCCAGTCCCAGTATATTCTTGTTCCATCTCTTTCTCTCTCTCTTTAGCAGCCTGGCAACAGTAACGGTTTGTAATTCACCCGGGGGGAGGGAACATGGGCAACCCTGCACCCTTCTGCCCATCAGAGTTGTTCATCATTCGTAGCACTGCATAGAGGAGACAGCAGCATATATATTCGGTTGGAGAATAAGAGGGGGAAGCACTCATCTGAAATTATCTACCTGGGAACCTCGGTGGTTCCAAACCGGCAGACCTGAAAACGGAGGTTGAACTCTTGTGGAACAAGGTAGTGGTGGATTCAAGTTCGCAGGAAGAGGTACTAAAACGTCAGCCACGGCAGAGTTGCCGGAGGATCCGATGATAGCAAATGCCCCCGCCCTCACGTGACAAAGCTCCACCAGAGACACGGCTGAGGTAACGTCCAAGATGCATTGGTGTTCAATCGCCCGATATTTATATTAAGAACACATTTTAATTCTACGTTCCAGTCCCATTCTGATCTGTCTATCCATGGCCTCCTCTACTGTCAAGATGAAGTCACATTCAGGTTGGAGGAACAACACCTTATATACCGGCTGTGTAGACCCAGCCTGATGGCATGAACATTGACTTCTCCAACTTCCGTTAATGCCCCTCCTCCCCTTCTTACCACATCCCTGATTTTTTTTATTTGTTTTTGTTTCCCGCTCCCCGTCCTTTTTTTCTTTCTCTCTTTCTACCCATCACTCTGTCTGTTCGCCATCTGCCTCTGGTGCTCCGCTCCCCCTTTCTTCCTCCCTAGGCCTCCCGTCCCATGATACTTTCCCTTCTCCAGCTCTGTATCCCATTTGCCAATCACCTTTCCGGCTCTCAGCTTCATCGCACCCCCTCCAGTCTTCCCCTACCATTTCACATTTCCCCCTCCCCCTCCTACTCTCAAATCTCTTACGATCTTTCCTTTCAGTTAGTGCTGACGAAGGGTCTTGGCCCAAAACGCCGACAGTGCTTCTCCTTATAGATGCTGCTGGCCTGCTGTGTTCCACCAGAAATTTGTGTGTGTTGCATTACGATGTTTGTTCAAACAACTGTAACTAAGAAAATTAGTGAAGCGTATCATAGTATCTCTGAAGACTGATCTTGTGTATAAATAGGGGCCATTTTAATTGCATCAGCTCAGACTGTCTCTGGGAGCTGTAAACTCAGGATCAACAAAAGTCACAGATTCTCACTGAAATGATGTATCCAGCCATCTGGCGGATACATGACATTTACCATCCTTTCATTTCAGCCTTTGGAATTACCGGTAGGACGCTGTATCTGTTTTGGTTGGTGAGAAATGAAGTTTAATTCCAACGCTGTGATGGTTCTGTCTCTGGTTTCATCTGTCATCTGCCCAGTCCCAGTGTTCCGTACTTCAGGAATGGAATGGAAACACCGGGACTCTGGATTCTGGAGTCTAGCTCTAAAATCAAACAGCTGCTGGAATTTGCGAATCCGCCAATATCAATGGAACTGTCTGGGTCGGACACCGTTCTCCTAGCGGATTGTGATCAATAATGGGATGTTTGTGTCTCTTTGCTTTTTTGTTTTGTGGTAGTTGCACTATTTTTGCAAATATTGTCTTCATACACCCATAGAACCATAGAACATTACCATACCGAAACAGCCCTTCTGGGTTGTACCAATCCATTTTACTGACTAGTCCCACTGACTTGCACCTGACCCATATCCCTCCATATACCTTTCATCCATAGACCTGCCCAAGGTTTTCTTAAATGTTAAAAGTCAGTGCGCATTTACCACTTCATCTGGCAGCTCATTCAACACTCCCACCACTCTCTGTGGGAAGAAGCTCACCTCTAATTTTCCCTTTAAACTTCTCCCCCTTCACCATTAACCCATGTCCTCTGTTTTTTTTTCTCCCCTGGCCGCAGTGGAAAAAGCCTGCTTTCATTCAATCTATCCATACCTATCATTATTTTATATACTTCTATCAAATCTCCCCTCATTCTTCAGCGCTACAGGGAATAAAAATGAGATTATTCCAATTAATTGTCTGTATTTGCATGTGAGCGATTGACTGAGTTAGGTGCAACAATCAAATCTTTCACGGGTAGTAACACCTCATCAAATGTGAGGAGTACCATGTTGTAGATCGAAACTGATGAGGACTTTTAATAAATAGGTGAGATATAACTGAACATAAAGCAGTAGACGAAAATAAAATAAAGTCGTTCCTCATCCAATTAACACGACCGACGTGGTGCTTCATAGTCATCAATCGTGTCAAATGTATTCTATTTTATCTATATCTGACACCGTTCCAGATCTCTAACTGTGGCACCGAGACTGCTGCTAAACGTTGCATTCCTCTCCCTTACTTCAGTGAGTGGCATCATATCTGTCTGTCAGGTTGTGTCAGACTGAGCTATATTTGTGGAATCAGTCTATAATCTGTTTTAAATTCAGTGAGGTGGCAAATATTGGAACAGGAATCAAACCTGGCGAATACTGAAAATACTAAGCCCCAAGCAGCTTGTATGGAAATAAAAACCTGTTAACCCTCGTATCAGCGGTGTCTTCGAGTTTAACTGTTTTTACACATATTCTGTTTTGCCTGGATGAGTGTTTCCAGCATTTCCTGCTCCGTCCTTTAGTTTTTCTGTCGCTGACAGGGGTCGCTATGGAACTTGCTAATTTTCTAATGGAAGAATCCCGCCAGCAGCGTCCGGATTTATTCATTTCAACCAGAAGAGACGCGGAATGCGCCGGTAGAAAATGTTCCATCCAGAATGACTCCGAGGAGGGAGTTTCCTCTGTCACTTCACATTTCGGTCAACAGTTAGGAGTCCGAATTCATATCATATTGACTTTATTTTACTGTGTAAAACCCTTCTCTGTCTCTGCCATCTCTGCGCTTTCTCTTGATCCCTCCACAGCAAAATAAATAATAAAGTGGAAATATGACAGGACCATTCAAACTGCCGTATTGCCTGTTCAGTATTTTCTCAACTTGCTGTTCCCTGTCTCTCTTCCAGCGAACTTGGTGGTGATTGTGACCCTGTACCGGAGAAAGTGCGGACTGTCCAAATGTATCACTCGCAACCTGGTTTGAAGGGCAGCGGCTGATCTCCTTGTCGTTACCTCGGATTCGTTGCTGAGGTGGACTGCTGGGACTTATTTTCCCCGAACATTCTTGCTAATCACTCCTGTGTGCAGAGTCGGACCATAGTTGAATTCTGCGAGAACTGCGACCTCAGTCTGGCTGACTGTCGCTTTCCCCATCGATCGATTATTGGCGATTTGCTGTAAGAAGCTGAAAACGAAATTTTGCACCGCTAGAACGGCGGCTGTGGTTATCTTGACAGTAACTGTACTATCTTGTTTGGTGAGTGTCCCCTCGTGCTGGTAAGGAAGGCGGGCTCTGCCGTGGGCAAAGTACTGGAGAGTTTAACATCGGTAGCTGAGCGAAGGGCGCTGAGTCGGCTACGGTCAATTATGGATAACTCTGAACATCCTCTACATAGCACCATCCAGAGACAGAGAAGCAGTTTCAGTGACAGGTTACTATCGATACAATGCTCCTCAGACAGGATGAAGAGGTCAATACTCCCCAATGCCATTAGGCTTTACAATTCTACCGCCAGGACTTAAGAACTTTTTAAAAGCTATTATTAATGCTTTTTGAGATGGTGATTTAGATGCATATCTTATTTTTTTACTGAGTTAAGTATTGTATGTAATTAGTTTTGCTACAACAAGTGTATGGGACATTGGAAAAAAAGTTGAATTTCCCCATGGGGATGAATAAAATATCTATCTATCTATCTATCTATACAGGCCCGGTGAAATAACTGATGGCGTTTCTTGGGACTGTGCGCATACACCGAGCTATACAAACTCTCCCTCATCGGCTGCAGTTGACATGATTCACGTTATTTTAACCGCATGTGTCCCACTCATTCTGTTTTTGTTGTTCAATATCCTGACTGTCAGGCGGATTCTCGTGGCCATTCGAGCACGCAGGAGGCTCCGGGGATAAAAGAGTGGAGAGAATGACCAGCACCGGTGTAGAAACATTCAGAAAAATTTCTTTACACAGGGAGTTGTGGACACATTGAACAGACTACTTCGTTGCGTAGTTAAGAGTAGAACATTGGAGATTTTCAAATCTAAACTCGTCAGTACAGTATGCAAGTCATTTTTTCCCTCTCTTCTGCAGTACATGTGCTGAGAACAATCTAACCGATTCCAATTGTGGCCTTTCATACTCATTCGTTTGCATGGGCATTGTAGGCTGGTGGACTCGTTTTAGGCTCATCAACTTTTGAAGTACTAATCCAAAATCACCAGCAGCATTCAAACTGGCACTATGTATAACAAACGTACGTATCAGCTACAGGTAGTATAATATAGCTCCGCAAAATGTGGTTTATACAAAACATGTAGATAATGTTATATACCCCGTGGGTATCTTGTGACTGGCTTATGACATGATGTAATTGAGTATCTGGTGAGCAGGATGTAATGGTCTTGTGATCGTGGGGTGATGTAATTTCCCGCCATTGTGGGGTTACGTGATGTAATTTTCCTGACAGTGTGAGGGAATGTGATGACCTGTTCCAACAGGTATAAAACGGAAAATCCATGCTGTGACGCAGGTTAGTTTGTTATTTAATTCGTCAGTTACTGTGTTATGCTGCGTATTCATCTCATGACGCAGTTTTGTTTTAAAGTGGAGTTTCACTTTCTATCTTGAGTCTCAAAAGGTTATTGCCGGCAGTTTTGCCAAACGCTGCCAACTTTAGTTTGATCTACCTTTGAAATTCAGTTAGAGAGTGAAGCATTTACCAAAGTATGGAAACCCGAAGGATCGAGTGAAGTTGGTGTCGTCGGCGGTATTACATGATCGACCTTACTGGATCTTGGTCAGGAAACAGTAACCTGCATCCGAGATAACCCCTGCCTTGTAAGAGCGGAAAGAGTTGTGGCAGTGTTATTCACTAAGGAAAAGGACAGTTCCTTTAATCCGTTTTTATTTTTTTCATCGTCAATCCTTCGGGCAAGGCATATTTTGGCTGGGATCAGCAGTAACGTCACATCGTCGTGGAATTCGTTACTTCAGGAAAGTCTCTCCTAATTGACTCAATAAATCATTTGGACTTTCGCATTTGCCACATTAAGAACTGTGTTCGCATTTATCGCTTTAAGAACTGTTCGAGTTGCTGTATAGCAGTTAACTTCCGGTTAAGTTAGTCATTTGTTTACTTTTCATTTTTGTTCAGCAGAGTTAAATATATGTTTAGTTGTTTATATAAGAAAAAACTGTCTGTGTTCTATTTTCATTGCTGCCGGAGATGTACCGTAATTGGGTGCTCGCCTGGATATGTACCGTTTTAAGCTTAAATGCTTTTTTAATTATTAGTCTGATTTGGAAAATGGATAATTCCCGTTTCTTTTGTTTGATTGGTTTGTGGGTGGAATTCGGCAACAAATGAATATTGGCGACTTTCTGGCATCGCCAGACCCGATGTTATTCGTGAAGGTGAAAAACAGTGACGTATCTGAGATTGCTAGCAGGTTGGAACTTAAAGGTATTTTGAAGGCTACAATAAAGCCTGTAATTTAGAGGAAAATCACAGAACAATATATACATTCGGGTGTTTTGATGACGCGGTGTTAGATAAATACCCTGTAAGTGAAGCAGCGATCCAGTTACACGTGGAACAGGTAGCGTTAGAAAAGTTTAGAACAGAAGCTGAGTTAAAAGAAGAACAATTGGAATCTGACTTGGAATTAAGTCAGTTATGAGCTGAAAATATAAAGAGGGTATTTGAACTTGCGATGGCGGAATTAAGTTCAGAGAATCAGTCCTCTGGTTCTAGGAAATAGTTTGTTTCTAGTTGCGAAGTTATATTATCTCATCCATTTAATGAAACAGAAGTGGATAAATATTTCCAACATTTCGAAGCTGTTGCTCTGATTTCAGAGTGGCCGAAAGAGAAATGGCCAGTGATGTTGCAGAGTGTAAGGCATAACAAGTGCACAACAGTGTATACAGCATTAACTGCTAAGCAAACACCTGATTATGATATTGTGAAGCAGCATTTACTGAAAGCATATGAACTGGCTACAGAAGCTTACAGAGAAATATTCAGAAATTTCAAGAAATCCCTGGAAACAAAATCTTACGTGGAATTTGCTTACGATAAAGCTGTGTGTCTTGAGAGAAGTCTAACAATGTGAAGGGTTGATTTTAATGGAGGAATTTAAAAAGAGCATCCCAGTTGAAGTAAATGAGATGAACACTGCTGCATTCCAGGAGTTTGCTAAATTAGCTGATAAGTTGCTTTAAAACATAAGAGTAAATGTCCTCAGGTTAGAACTTTTAAAATGAAACATAACACAGAGAGTCAATGTAAACTAGAAATTAAATCAGAAGTTAGCGAGAAAAGTAAGGAGAAGCAAAACATGTGATGGAAAGATAATTTGGTCCCATTTGTAATTATCGTAAGTAACCTAGTCATGTAATAGCTAATAGCTAATTGTTGGATTTAAAAGAAGGAAAAGGAAGCTGTCCCAGATGCTAGTGTGCAACATATTGAAATACCTTTAAATTCACAGGGTTCGATATATACAAATTAAGCTTTGTCAGAGTCCGCCAAGTTAAGTGGGGATATGATCATTTTATAAGTGAAGGATTTGTATCCTTGAAAGAGGGATTGTTATGATCCAGCAACAATGAGTATATAATAGAGACAGGTTTTTTTAATAAATATAACAAATAAAACATTTATTAAACAGCAAACACGAGGAAATCTGCAGATGCTGAAAATTCAAACAACACAGACAAAATGCTGGTGGAACACAGCAGGCCAGGCAGCATCTATAAGGAGAAGAACTGTCGATGTTTCGGGCCGAGACCCTTCGTCCGGACTAACTGAATTCTCTTTCGTAGCGTTACTGCTGATCCTAGCCGAAGTATGCCTTGACGATAGGATTTACGAAGAAGAGAATAAAATGGTTTAATGGCACTGAACTTTTCCTTGGCGAAACCCTGCATCCAACTCCTTAGAAAAGAAGGAGTTATCTCTGACACAAGTTACGAATTCCTTGTACGAAGATGAAATAAATGACGAAACTGCTTTAGAGCCGACAAGACCAACTTTCCTAGATTCTTCCAGCTTCCCGATGTTGGATAAATCTTCACTCTCCAACAGGGCTGAGTTGGCAGTATTATAGCAAAACTGCTGGTAATAACCTTTGCGACTTAAGGCAGAAAGTAAAACTCCACTTTAAATCAAAACTGCTTCATAACGTAGAATACGCAGCATAAAGGAGTCTCTGGCAAATTGAACCACGAACTGCCTCTCGTCACAGGGAGGGGGTCTCATTTTATACCCTGTTTGAAAAAGAAACTATCACATGACCTCTCACGGGCGGGAAAATTGCGTCACACCACCATCACAAGACCATTACATCATGCCCAACATAGCCTAAATTACATCATGGACATGTGACAGGCAAAAAATACCCACGGGTACATAACACCACCCTCCAAAAAATATTTGATCTGTCAAGAACAACATTTGAACAATTAACTATTTGCAAAGGAAGAAATACAAAGGTATAAAATTTACAACACACACAGTATACATCGTATACATAGTATTATCATACATCACCTTAAAAATTATTACACAGGAATGTTACAAATATTAAAGTATCATTCTATAAAAAAATTGCATTGTACATTCAACATCGAGGTAGAGTATCAGCAATCACATTATCTTTACATTTAATATGAATTTTCAAAATATGCTGCTCCTGTAACATTAAACCTTTTGTTGTTAAATTGGAGTTTGAAGCATTTCCTTAACCATTTTCCTTAACCAAGGCCGGACCTACATCATAAATAAGGTGATTCACAGTGGCATTTCCGAATTCACTTTTAGCTAAATTACTACTTCAGTTAGATTCTGATTGTCTTCGAATAATTTCTCCACCGCAGTAATGTGTGACTCCCAAGGATCATTTCCTGTAACTAAATCGTCAATAAAAGCATCTGTATCTTTCAATCCCTGAATCACAGAGTTAATCATCCGCTGGAAAGTACCTGGGGCATTTTTCACCCCAAATGGAAGAACAATATGTTCATATAATCCAGATGGAGCCATGAATGCATAAATCTCTCTATGTCTATCTCTATCCGTTTATAAAACACACCAATACTCTTTCAATAAATCAATCCATGTAAGGACCATTGTTTTTACAACTTTATCTGCACAGTCATCTACACTAGGAATTGGATTTGCATCTGTTTTGGTCACAGCATTCACTTTAATGTAATGCGTACAAAACTGAATACTACCATCTGACGTGGGCACCATAACACAAGGTGAACTCCGATTCGAGTTAGAAGGTCTAATAATGTTATTCTCTAGCATATATTTCACTTCTTTCTCAGCAAGTTCATATTTTTCCATATTCATCCTATATGGATGTTGTTTAATGGGTTTGACATCTCCAAAACCTACATCATGTGCAGCTACAGAGGTTCTTCTATGAACGTCTGGAAACAAATCCTTATATTTAATAATTAATTGCTTCATTTGCTGTTTCTGCTCTGGCTGTAAATGTGCTAATTTTCCATCGATATTGTCCAGAATGTTTGAGTTTGTTAATCTGACAGAAACAATGTTGGGTTTTTAATGACATTCTGATGAATCATCTATTATATTCCTAGTAAGATCAGACTCATTATTATTGACCACAGCAGTCACAGTAGCAGACTGTTTCTCATAATCTGGTTTTACCATATTTATATAGCAAAGTTGAGTTGGCCTTCTACGATCTGGAGTTTTTTCACCTAAATCTCTTCATTAATTCCAGACACAATTACATTAGGACCATGAAATTTAGCTTGTAAAAGATTTGTTTGCACTGTGAGAAGAACAAGCACCTTATCTCCAGGCGTAAACGTACTCATTCAAGCTTCTTTTTCGTACCAGGTTTAATTTTGCCCCGAGCCAATTTTAAATTTTCTTTGGCTAAGCTACGAGCTTTATGTAATGTGTACTTAATTTTAAAGCATAGTCCAGAAATTAGAGTGTACATCTCTATTAATCCATTTTCTTTTAGTAAGGCTAGTGGTCCTCTAATTCTTTTCCAAAATACAAGTTCAAATGGAATGAAACCTAATGATTCTTGTGCCTACTCTGTTACTGCAAATAGATGAAAATATATACCCTCATCCCAATCATTTTAATTTTCCACACGATACGTCCTAATCATAGTCTTGAGGGTAGAATGAAACCTCTCCAAAGCAACTTGCGATGCTGGATGGTATGCAGACGAAGTGATTTGCTTATCTCCCAATTTATAAACTATGAGTTGAAACAATCCAGACATAAAATTACTGCCCTGATCAGATTGTATTTCCTTAGGCAACCCAAAATAAGTAAAGCCTGTCAGAAGAGCCGTTGTTAAAGCTTTAGTTGTTATATTCCTAAGTGGTACTGCCTCTGGAAACCTAGACACAGTGCACATGTTAGACAGCAAGTACTGATAACCAGTTTTTGTTTTTGGTAATGGACGTACACAATCTATAATAATTTTAGAAAAAGCGTCACCGAATTATGGAATAGGTTGCAGTGGAGCCACTGAAGTAACTAGATTTGGTTTACCCACAAATTGACAAGTATGGCACGTTCTGCAAAACGTCGCCACATTTTTTCTTGCACCAGGCCAGTAAAAACTGGAGATTTTAAAATCTCTCCACAGTTTCCCTCATCCATTGATGTCCACCTAAGGGCAGACTATGCGCGAAAGTTAAAATCTCATTTCGTTAAACATTAAGAACAACTACCTTGTGAAAATATTCCATTCATCACTTGCAGCAATTATAGGAGATTACCACTTCCTCATCAATTACTGTCAGGTTACTGTCGATGCAATGCTCCTCAGACAGGATGAAGAGGTCAATACTCCCCAATGCCATTAGGCTTTACAATTCAACTGCCAGGACTTAAGAACTTTTTTTAAAGCTATTATTAATGCTTTTTGAGTTAGTGATTTAGATACATATCATATTATTACTGAGTTAAGTATTGTATGTAATGAGTTTTTGCTACAACAAGTGTATGGGACATTGGAAAAAATGTTGAATTTCCCCATGGGGATGAATAAAGTATCTATCTATCTATCTATCTATCTATCTATCTATCTATCCATCTATCTATCTATCTATCTATCTATCTATCTATCTATCTATCTATCTATCTATCTATCTATCTATCTATCTATCTATCTATCTATCTATCTATCTATCAATACTCCATTGTCAAAATAATATCGTACTTGCACCTTATCAGTTTCACTATCGGGAAGAGCTTGTTCTTTACATTTGATATTCATAAGGTCTCTACTCTGCTCATCAACTCATTCCGAGACAGAGACAAATCTTCATGGTCAGACTTACTCCAAGAATCTTGTTCAAACAATGAAGGTAAGAAAGTTTCTGACACATCCTCAAAACTCGAATCCTGAGTTGAACAGTCATGTGTAACAAACTCATTCCGCACTTCAAGCTTTTTATCCATAGCCCGAGTTACAACACAGGAAGAATCTTTGTTAGAATCCATCCGTGGTTCCTTTGACTCTATTGTCAAATGCACTTCACGAAAAACTTGTCCATCTGCTAAGTCATTATCTAACAATAAAGAAATATCCTTCACATGTAAGTTAGTTTGTAATCCTACTTTAACAAGTCTTGTTACTAACCATGACTTTAAATTTGCTTTATACAAAAGTACAGGCATAAAGGCACTCCTAACACCTCGTATGTAATTTAGCTCACCACTGTCAGACTCATCATTAAACTTTAGCACTCTGTCTAACATCAGTGATTGAGAAGCTCCAGTGTCCCTAAGGATTTTTATTGACACCGGAGTAGATCCTGATTTCAAGGATACAAACCCTTCATTTATAAAATTATCATATACTTCCTAATCTGGTGAGACTCTAAAAAACAATCCTTTGTGTTTATCAAACCCTTTGAATTTACAGCTGTTTCAGTATGTTACACTCAGGCATGTGAGACTGCTTCCAGTTCATTCGTTTTGAATCGGAAACAGTTAGCTACTACGTGACCAGGTTTCTTACTATAATTAGAAATGGAACCAAGCTGTCTTCTCTTCACAGGTTTTACTTCTTCCTTACCTTTCTCACTAACTTCTGATTTAATTTCTGATTTACCTTGAGTCTCAGTACTATTTTTCCCTGTAAAAGTTCTGCCGTGAGGAAATTTATTCTTATGGATTAAAGCATACTCATCAGCTAATTGAGAAGAGCCCTGCAATGCAGCAGTTTCTCTCTCATTTAAGTATGTCCTTACTTCAACGGGAATCCTCCTTTTAAATTCCTCCATTAAAATCAGCTCTGTCAATGTACTATAGTCCCCATTTATATTTTTAGAGGAAGTCATGTCTCAAAACACACAGCGTTATCGTAGGCAAATTCCACATAATTTTCTTCCACAGATTTCTACAAATTTCTGAATCTTTCTCTATATGTCTCCGGAACTACCTCATACACCTTCAATATGCGCATGTTTCACAGTATCATAATCAAATGCTTGCTCAATAGTTAAAGCTGTATAAACTTGTTGTGCTTTGACGAACGTTTGTCTAGAACCTGAAGACTGACTCTTAGAGTTTAATTCTGCTATCGCAAGTTCAATTTCCTCTGTTTATTCTCAGCTTCTAAACAACTTAATTCCAAGTTAGCTTCCAACTGCTTCTTTTTGTTTTCAGCTTCTAATCGACTTAGGTCCAATTTAGTTTCCAATTCCTTCTGTTTTAAATGAGTTTCTACTTTAAGCTTTTCTAACGCTACTTGTTCCAAGTGTAACTGAATCGCTGCTTTACTCACAGGAAACTTATCTAAAATTGATACATCAAACCACCGTCCTCTATATAGTGTTCCGTGATTTTTCTCTGAATTACTGGCTTTATTGTATCTTTCGAAATACCTTCTAGTTCCAACCTTCTCGCAATCTCAAATAAGTCACTGGTTTTTTTGCCTTTGTTAATAACTCCACGTTCGACTATTCCAGGAGAGTCGTCGAGTTGCCGAATACCACTCACAAGCCAATCAAAGAAAAGAATCAGATATTCCCCTTTTCCAAAAGAGCAATCAAAAAGCAAACAAGAATTTAAACTGAAAAAATCGTTGTTCCCACGAGCCCCCGATTGATATGATCCAGCAACAATGAATCTATAATTGAGAAAGGTTTTTTATAACAAATAAAACATTTATTAAACACTGCTAAACGATCCCAAAAGTAAGCAAACGACTAACGTAACCCGAAGTCGGCTGCTATATGGCAGCTCAAACAGTTCTTAAAGCGATAAAGCCAAAACAGTTATTAGAAGTGGTAATGCGAAAGTCCAAATGTTTTACAGTCTCTGAGAGAGTCTTTCATTCTCTTTCGTGACGTTACTGCTGATTCCAGCCGAAGTATGCCTTGATCAAAGGATTTACGAAGAAGAAAATACAACGGCTTGAAGGCATTGATCTTTCCTTGGCGAAACCCTGCATCCAACTCTTTCTGCTCTTTTAGCAAAGCAGGGTTATGTCCGGCATGTTACAAATTCCTTGTACGAAGATTAATTAAAAGTCGAAACTGCTTTACAGCCGAAACTACCAACATTCCTCGATTCTTTCAGCTTCCCGAACTTTGATAAATCTTTACTCTCCGACTGGACTGAGCTGGCAGTATTGTAGCAAAACTGCCGGCAATAACCTTTGAGACTTATGGCAGAAAGTAAAGCTCAATTTTAAAAGAAAACTGCGTCATAACATCGAATGCGCAGCTGAAAGGAGTCATTGGCGAATTCAACCACCGAACTGACCCGCGTGACAGGGAGGGGTTCTCATTTTATAACCTGTTGCAAAAAAAAAAAATCACATGACCTCTCATGGGCGGGAAAATTACGTCTCTCCACCATCAGAAGACCATTACATTATGCCCAACGAAGCCTCATTTACATCATAGTCATGTGACAGGCACAAGATACCCACGGGTACGAAACATGCATCCACTCAGGTGCCAATAAATCCTTAGATTTACTGGAGCTTCTCAATCACTAATGTTAGACAGTGTGTTAAAGTTTAATAATGAGTCTGACACTTCTGAGGTACACTATATACGAGGTGTTCGGAGTGCCCTTATGCCTGTACATTTGCATAGAGTAAATTTATGATCATGGGTAGTTACAGTTACTGTTAAAGTAGGCTTGCATCCGAGCTTACCTGTGAAAGATGTTTCTCTGTGGTTGAGGAATGACTTAGCAGATGGATATGTTTTTTTCCTGAAGTGCAATTGACAATAAAGCCAGTGGAACCACGGATGGATTCTATCACAGATTCCTCCTGTGTTGCATCTCGAGCTGTGGCTAAAAGGCTTGATGTGCTGAATCGGTGTTTTACCTATGACCGTTCAACCCAAGTGCATACTACGGACTAAAGTTAAAATCTCATTTGGATAAAATTTAGGAACAACCCGCTGGTGAGCAACCTTCCATTCGTCACTTGCAGGAATTACAGGCGATCTCCACATCCATATGAATACTCCTTTCTCAATATAATATCGTACTGGGTCCTTATCAATTTCACTATACGGAACAGCTTGTTCCTTTAATTCGAAAACCTCAGGGCCTCTACTCTGCTCTGCTATCATCTCGTTCCGAGACAGAGACAAATCTTCAGAGTCATGCACCATACAAAAAGCTTCAAACCGCCAGCAAAATAAATAAATAAATATATATATATATAAATAAATAGACAGATTGATAAATGCATACATACATACATATATACATACATGCATACATACATACATAAATACATACATACATACATACATACATACATACATACATACATACATACATACATGCATAGATACCATGATTTACAATTAGAGCGTGGAGGAAATCCGTCAATTAACTGAAATGGTAATAACGAGCAAGTGAACCCAATCTTTTCCCAAAATCAGACATAGGTTCGAAGGTTCAGCTTCTAATTTTCTCCAAACTAAGACTTAACATGATTTGAGAGAACCACCGTGACAGAGTGGAAGCCGAGGTATCCTTCCACTTCAACAGAATGGTCCTTCTAGCTATCAATGTAACAAACGCAATAACATGTTAGTCAGACAATGAAATATCACGGATATTTTGAGGTATTATTCCAAAGAGCACAGTTAACTTGTCAGGTTTTAAAATAATTTTATGTGCTTTAGAAATTGTAGAAAATATGACTTCCAAAAATGTTTCAGTACAGAATAAGTCCAAAACATGTGTGTCAGTGGAGCTGTCTCAGTTTTACATCCGTCACAATAACCAGCAACATTAGGAAAGATTTTAGACAATCTCTCCTTCATCAAATAGTAACGATATACAATTTTAAATTGAATCATTGAATGGCTAGCACAAATCGAGGAAGAGTTAAGCAACTTCCAGTTCCGCACTCAGTCCTCCGTTATAAAAGCCAAATTAAGTTCCTTTTACCAACCTTATTTATTCTTTAAAAAACCGCTTATCCCATTGTAATAATAAATTATAAATTCTTCAAATCGAGCCATTCATCAAAAGGTTCAGACTCATAATTGTATCTAACAGGTCAGCATCTAATATAAAAGGAGAATTACTTAAATATTTTGTAAGAAATGTCTAACTTGAAGGTATTGTAAGAATTGTGAATATGAAAGAGAGTATTTATCAACAAATTGTTCAAAATACATCAGTCTATCTTCTTTAGATAGCTCCAAAAAAGAAGTAACACCTTTACTCGGTTCACTCAATGGTTCACTCAATGAAGGCTTAAAATTTTTTGGATAAATTAAACTACAAAGTTTAAATTATTAAAGATTAAAAAAAAACGGAACTACAGCAAAATTTGTAAAGAATACATAATCACAGGGTATAAATGTAAATTAGCAACTTTAGTTAACTGTATGGCCAGAGCAGCTTCCAATATAGAGATTACACAGAACATAGAACAGTACAGCACATTACAGCCCACAATGTTGTGCCGACCCTCAAACCCTGTCTCCCATATAACCCCTAACTTAAATTCCTCCATATACCTGTCTAGTAGTTTCTTAAACTTCACTAGTGTATCTGCCTCCACCACTGACTCAGGCAGTGCATTCTACGCACCAACCACTCTCTGAATAAAAAATCTTCCTCTAATATCCCCCTTGAACTTCCATCCCCTTACCTTAAAACCATGTCCTCTTGTAATGAACAGTGGTGCCTTGCGGAAGTGGCGCTGACTGTCCACTCTATCTATTCCTCTTAATATCTTGTATACCTCTGTCATGTCTCCGCTCATCCTCCTTCTCTCCAAAGAATAAAGCCCTAGCTCCCTTAATCTGTGATCATAATCCATACTGTCTAAACCAGGCAGCATCCTGGTAAATCTCCTCTGTACTCTTTCCAGTGCTTCCATATCCTTCCTATAGTGAGGCGACCAGAACTGGACACAGTACTCCAACTGTGGCCTAACCAGAGTTTTATAGAGCTGCATCATTACATCGCGACTCTTAAACTCTATCCCTCAACTTATGAAAGCTGATACCCCATAAGCTTTCTTAACTACCCTAAGCGTGATGCAACTTTCAGGGATATGGGGACATGTACCCCCAGATCCCTCTGCTCCTCCACACTACCTTGTATCCTACCATTTATTTGTACTCTGCCTTGGAGTTTGTCTTTCCAAAGTGTACCACCTCACATTTCTCCAGGTTGAACTCCGTCTGCCATTTCGCAGCCCACTTCTGCATCCTATCAATGTCTCAGCAATCATCGACAATCCTCTATACTATCTACAACACCACCAACTTTGTGTCGTCTTCAAACTTGTCAACTCACACTTTTACCCCCACATCCAGGTCGTTAATAAAAATCACGAGAAGTACAGGTCCCAGAACAGATCCTTGTGGGACACCACTAGTTACAACCCTCCAGTCTTAATGTACTCCCTCCACCACGACCCTCTGCCTTCTGCAGGCAAGCCAATTCTGAATCCTCCTGGCCAAACTTCCCTGGATCCCATGACTTCCGGCTTTCTAAATTAGCCTACCGTGTGGAACCTTGTCAAATGCATTTATAGTCCATGTAAATCACATCCACTGCACTACCCTCATCTATATGCCTGGTCACCTCCTCAAAAACTCTATCAGGCTTGTTAGATACGATTTGCCCTTCACAAAGTTATGCTGACTGTTCCTAATCAGACCTTGATTCTCTAAATGCCCATAGATCCTATCTCTAAAAATCTGTTTCAATAGCTTTCCCACCACAGACGTAAGGCTCACTGGTCTATAATTACCCAGACTATCCCTTAAACATTTTTGAACAAGGGGACAACATTCCCCTCCCTCCAATCCTCCGGTACTATTCCCGTGAACAGCGGGGACATAACGATCCTAGCCAGAGGCTCAGTAATCCCTTCCCACACTTCGTGGGGCAGCCTGGGGAGCATTCCGTCAGAATCAGGGAACTTATCCGTCCTAATCTAAATTAACAACTCACACACCTCCTCTCTCTTAATATCAACATGCTCCAGAACATCAACCTCACTCATATTGTCCTCACCGACATCAAGTTCCCGCTCATTGGTGAATACTGAAGAGAAGTATTCATTGATGACCTCGCTTACTTCCACAGCCTACAGGCACATCTTCTTATCTTTATCTTCAATCGATCCTACCTTCACTCCTGTCATCCTTTGTTCTTCACATAATTGAAGAATGCCTTGGGGTTTTCCCTTACTGTACTCGCCAAGAGCTTCTCATGCCCCCTTATTGCTCTCCTCATCAACTTCTTAAGCTCTCTTCTTGCTACCCTATATTCCTCAATAGACCCTGATCCTTGCTTCCTAAACCTCACGTATGTTGCCTTCTTCCACCTGACTAGATTTTCCATCTCACTTGTCATCCATGGTTCCTTCACCCTACCATTGTTTATCTTCCTCACCGGGACAAATTTATCCCTAACATTCTGCAAGTGATCCTTAAACATCGACCACATGTCCTTAGTACATTTCCCTGCAAAAACATCATCCCAAATCACACCCGCAAGTTCTAGCCTTATAACCTCATATTTTTCCCTTCCCCAATTAAAAAATGTCCTGTCCTTTCTGATTCTGTCCTTTTCCATGATAATGATAAAGGCCAGGGAGCGGTGATCACTGTCCCCCAGATGCTCACACACTGAGAGATCTGTGACCTGACCCGGCTCGTTACCTAATACTAGATCTAGTAAGACATTCCCCCTAGTTGGCCTTTCGACATACTATGACAGGAATCGCTCAAGTAAACACTCAACAAACTCGTTATCTCTGCTGCTACCTCGGGGCCTATAGGATATCCCCAATAGAGTAACTGCTCCAATCCTTTTCCTGACTTCTGCCCATATTGACTCAAAATACATTACCCAACCTTTCTGTTCGCTCAAAATCAATTCATTCAAAAAACGCCTTAGTCAAAAACACAGGGATATTCTGAAATAAATATAAAAATGTTGATAAAATCATCATTTTGCCAATATGGATGCGGCCAGCATGTGAAAACGTAACTGGGTTCCATCTACTAAATAAATACTTCATAGAATCTACCAAGGGAATAAAGTTAGCTTTATATTTTTTAGTGATTATAACTCCTAGATATCTAATTGAATCCATACTTTAGGAATCAGTATTATAATATATAGAATCAGATTCATTAAAAGGAAACAGTTCACTTTTATTAAAATTAATTTTATATTCTGAAAAATCTCCGTTCATTAAATAATTTTAGCAAGACAGGGATAGATCCCTCGGGGATAGATATATAAAGCAGTAGATCGTCAGCATAAAGAGAAAACTTATGAATGGCCAACGACGGCATTTCATCAGATCTTTCCTTTTGCATCTTTCCTTTCTCGTTGCTTTTATCACTAGGTTTGGACAAGTTCTTCCAACTCACCAAAGGCATATAGTTTGCCTTCAAGAATCAGCAACTAAACATTTTAAATTCGAAATTTAAAATAGGGGGAAAGGAACAAAACTAGAAGGAACACACAAACTGCTGTTACTCCATTCACAGAGAGGCGGATGGCTCCGGGGTTGAAGACCTAATGGGCTCTTTCTTTTTCTCACTTTTTTTCTTTGCTTTAGTAGGATTTTTTTCTTTTCATCTTTTTTTCTTGTGTCACCATATTTTTCAATCCTTTATGTTGTTGGTTTTTTTCTCTCTTTTGAGACATTGTAATCTTCAGGGTCAGACTTACTCCAAGAAGCTTGATCAAGTAATCAGCTAAGAAAGTTTCTGACACATCCTCAAAATTCGAATCACTAGTCATATGCTACAAATACATTCTGCACACCAAGCTTATTAGCCATAGCTGGAGTTACAGCACAGGAGGAAACTTTGTTAGAATCCATCCATGGTTCCTCTGACTGTATTGTCAAATGCACTTCAGGAAAAACTTATCATCTGCCAAGTCATTTCCTAAAAAACAAAGAAACATCATTCACGGGTAAGGTAGGTTATAGTCCTATGTTAACAAGTCATGTAACTGACCATGATCTTAAATTTACTCTATGCAAATGTACAGGCAAATGGACAGTCCCAACACTTGGTATATAATTTAACTCACTAGTGTCAGTCTTATACTTAAACAGTAAGATACTGTCTAATATCAGTGATTGAGAAGCTCCGGTATCCCTAAGCATTTTTATTGCCACTGAAGTGGATCCCTCTTTTAAGGATACAAATCCTTCAGTTCCAAGATGATCATATCCCCTCTTAACTTGGTCAGACTCTAATAAAGTTTCATTTTTATTTATCAAACACTGTGGATTTACAAGTGTTTCAGTATGTTGCACACACGCATCTGAGACTGCTTCCTTCTCATTCTTCTTCAATCGGATACTGTTAGCTATTACTTGACCAGGTTTCTTACGAGAATTACAAATGGGACCAGACTGTCTTTCTTTCGCATGTTTTCCTTCCTCCTTACCTTTCTCACTACGTTCTGATTTAATTTCTGGTTTACCTTGACACTTTGTGCTATTTTTCCTTTCAAAAGTTCTGCCCTGAGGAAATTTATTCTTGTGGATTAAAACATACTCATCAACTAATTGAGAATAGCCCTGCAATGTAGCAGTTTCTCTCTCATTTAAGTACGTCCTTACTTCAACAAGGATGCTCCTTTTAAATTCCTCCATTAAAATCAACTCTTTCAATTTAATATAGTCCCCATTTATATTTTAGAGGAAACCCATCTCTCAAAGCACACAGCTTTATCGGAGGCACATTCCAAGTGCGTTTTCTCCACGGATTTCTTCAAATTTCTGAATCTTTCTCTCTTAGCTTCTGGAACCAGCTATACGCCTTCGGTATACCTGCTTCACAAAATCATAATCAAGTGCTTGCTCTGCAGTTAAAGCAGTGTAAACCTGTTGAGCCTTGCCTTTAATTACACTCTGTAACATCACTGACCATTTCTCTTTCGGCCACTCTGAAATCAGAGCAACAGTTTCAAAATGTTGAAAATATTTATCGACCTCTGTTTCGCTAAATGGAGGGGCCAAATTAACTTCCTCACTAACAACAAACTGCTGAGATAACGCCCAAGGATTTTGATATTTTTTGTCTTCAATTGCCCCAATCTTTACATCAGAGAAAACCGCAAAATTATGCGGAACTCAGGAGCTAGACAGCAAGCATAACAAAGAGTGCAGTCGTCGTTTCGGGACGTCGACACATTTACTTTCATAATTCCTGTCTTACTGAGGTCCTCCAGCATTTTGTTTGTGTTGCTTGGACTTTTTCCATCTGCAGTTTTTCTCTTATTTGTGATATACATCAGAGACTGGCATTAAATTAAAGTATTTGTTCAGTGACCGTAACTAAGAAAGTTAGTCAGGTGTATAACAGTATCTATGGAGACTGTCCGTCTCTATAAATTAGGGCGACTTTTAATTCACCTGTTCAAAGTGACTGAAGGAGCTGTGAATTCAGGAACAACAGGAATCGCAGATTCTCAGTGAAATGGTGTATCCAGTCATCTGGCGGATAGAAGAAGTTTACTATCCTTTTATTTCAGCCTTTGGAATTCCCGGTAAGCCGCAGTGTCAGCTGCCGTTGGTGGGAGCTAAAGTTTAATTCCATTGTGTTGATTATTTCTGGAGCCTTCTTCCTTTGTCACCTGTCGAGTTCTAGTGCTCCGTTTTTCAGGAATGGAATGGAAAGACCAGGACTATGGACTGTGGGATCCGGATCTCAATACAACACGCTGCAATAATCCACCGAATCCTGCAAATTTTATCCAACTGAGCGGGTCAGGCAGCGTTCCTCCATTGGTTTGTGGTCAATATGGGATGTCCGGATCTCTGTGATTTTTGTCTTGTAACCGCTGTGCTGCATTTGCAAATATAGTGTTTATACAGCCCGCGGAGATTGTACCAATTAATTGACTCCTTTGTATGTGAGCGGTTTTCTGAGTGAGATGCAGCAGTCAAACCATCGACTGGTAGTATCACTTTAGCAACGGTGAGGAGTTCCGTGTTGTAATTCAAAACTCTTGTGTATTTTTGGTCAAAATGATTGAATGTAAAAAGACAACACTGTGAATTCGTTGCTGAGCAGATCATTACAAGCTAAGTGGTATATCATAGTTATCCATACTGTGTAATTTATTCTATTATATCTACACCTGACACCGTTACAGACATCTGACTACGGTAGTGAGTTTACTGCTGAACGTTGAAATCCTCTCCACTGCTTCCCTGTGATGGATTCAGTGCGAGGCGTCATGTCTGTCTGCGAGGTTGTATCAGACAGTGCTGTATCTGTTGGAATCAGTCAATGTTCTGTTGTAAAGTCAATGAGGAGGGAAATGCTGGAATAGGAAACAAACTCTGGGAATGCTGGAAACACTAAGCCACAAGCAGCTTGTATGGAAAAAGAAAGCAGTTAACACTCATGTCAGGGGTCTCTGGGAACAGTTCTGAGAGGACATACTTTAACAGTTCTTCCAAATATTCTAGTTCGCTTGGGTGCGCGTTTCCAGCATTTCCTGCTCTTAAACCGTCTTTCGGCTGTTCTGTCGCTGTCAGGAAGTTGATGATTAACTAATGTAAGAATTCCGCCATCAGCGGAAATGAATTATTCATTTCATCCAGTTCAAACATCACGCTGCCACTTTACATTTTTGTTATCAGTGGAAGGTGTATTCAGTATTTTTCTGTGTTATCTACGTTTACGTCTCCGCCAGCTCTGCGCCTCCTCTCGAACCTCCCACCGATAAATGCAACAATAAATTGGACATATAACAGGATCGCCTCAAACTGCTGCATTGGCTTCTGCTCAGTATTTTCTGAACTTGCTGTTCCCTGTCTCTCTTCCAGCGAACCTGGTGGCGATTGTGATCCTGTCCCGGGGAAAGTGCGGTCTCTCCAAATGTGTCACTCACTACCTGGTAGGGATGGCAGCGGCCGATCTCATGGTCGTTATCTCCGATCCGCTGCTAAGCTGGACTTCTAAGATTTATTTCCCCCGATCATTCCTGCGAATCACTCCCGTGTGCAGACTCGGTGAATGGTTGCTTTTTGCGAGCACTGTGTCCTCAGTCTGGCTGACTGTCGCTTTCACAGTTGATCGATTTGCGGCTATTTGCTGTGAGAGGCTGAAAACGAAATATTGCACTGAGAGAACGGCGGCTGTGGTTATCATGACATTGAGTCTGCTGGCCTGTTTGGAGACTATCCCCTGGGGCTTCGTATTCGGGCCTAGAGAAATAATTGATGGCATTCCCTGGGATTGTGTTTATACGCCGAGGTACAAGATCTCTTCCGCATGGTCAATATTTGCAATATTTCATCGCATGTTAGTCCCTTGTGTCCCATTTGTTCTGATGTTGGTTTTCAATACTCTGACTGTCAGGCGGATTCTGGCGGCCAGTCGAGCTCGCAGGGGGCTCCGGGGACAAAAGAGTGGAGAAAATGACAAGGACCGAGAGATGGAGAACCGACGCAAGTCGATCGTTTTGCTCCTCAGCATAACCGGTAGTTTCATATTGTTGTGGGCAACATATGTGATATTTTTTATCTATAGACGGATTTCAACGAGTTTTGTTGATTCTGTCACGGATCCCCGCTACATCACAGACCACACAGCGGAAATGCTGCAGATTCTCAGTTCCTGCACAAACACGTGTATCTACGCCTTGACTCAGAGGAAATTCCGAGAGGAACTAAAGAATGCAGTGAAATATCCATTCAAAAGGATTTTAACACTCATGGAACGTTAGAAATAAATGTTATAAAGTATTACAATTCAGCTGCCTTCATGCTCCCTATTCAATCATCCCCCCCCCCCACACTTTGGGTAAATGGAAACAATGTGATGAACAGAGTTACAAAACAAACACGAGAAAATCAGCAGATGCTTGAAATACAGAACAACAAAATCAGATCCTGATGAAGGGTCTCGGCACGAAACCTCGACTGTTCACTTTTCCTCACACAAAATGCTGATGAAATCTCAGGCCAGGCAGCATCTATGGAAAAGAGGAAACGGTCAACGTTTCGGGCCGAGGCCTGGTAACTGTTTTCCATTTTGTGTGTGTTACGTTAAAGTTGCAAAACACTGGGATCCCAAATATTTCTCTTTTACATCCCACGTCCCGCCCTTTTAAATTAAAGCCCGGTACCTCTGTTTCCCCGTTCTGGCAAAATCCCTTGATCTTTGCGTGCATTCCTATCTATATCAACCACTCATGCTCCCGTCATAACCCGTCCTTTCCTTCATTCTTCCTTTTAATCCGTTTTTTCTACCTGTAGGCTCTCTTTCTCCCTGCCACCTTGAACTATCTGCCTGTAAGAGAAATTCAACAATTTTTACAAGTGAATACAAAGCACCCTTACATTCACTTTTGTCTCTGTGAGTAATATAGAGATAGAGAAAGTGAGCGCGATCAGGAGACAGTGCGAGGGCTGAGGGACGGAAGGAAAGAATGAATGAAACATCGCGAGAAAGGTGGCGCGAACGAGAGCACGTGGAGAGGAGATGACGTTAGAACGGGCGCGATGCAGAGGCCGTGATGGAGAAGGTGCGTGCGAGGGTACAATATTTGTGGTACTCCTCCAACAGTAAGAGCGGCTTGTTTAGTGAATGATAAATAATATTTTGATTTCAATACTGCTGCTACTGTAGACAACTGTTTTTCCTTCTCTATTTAAAACGTACAAGCCCGACGCCGGCCGCTTAGGCCTGAGTCGATGTAGTAATAGTCTAATAAAGTGTTTTGTTTTAGCAAGTGTACAGTTTCTCCTTTGTTCGCCATTTCATATGTAAATACCCTGAACTGAATCAAACAAGAACACGGAATGAATTTTAAAAAGGAATTTTCATTGCAAAGAGGCTATCAGATAATCTCATAAATATACAGGGAATGAAAGGATATGAATTAAATGCAGCGAAATAGAACTTAAATCGGAGGTGGGGGTCACAGAAAGGAGTATCTGTGGAAATGAAAGTGACTGCATGCTGGTGCGTTGCCGCTATCATGCCACGGCCACGGATGCCTTTAGGAAACTACAAGCCATTCTGAAAAGACAGTGTGAGCAGCCAGAATTTGTGGTCATTATTAGAACTGTTACGTATTCAGGCAACAATAAATATATGTGAGTTAGGCAAGGGTTTTTATAGCAAATAACACGTTTATTAAACACTGAAAACAAACCCCCCCAAAGTAAACAAATCACTAACGTAACCGGAAATCAGCTGCTGTGCGGCAGCTTAAACAGTTCTTAAAGTGATGTTGATCAAACAGTTCTTAAAGCGATGTTGCAAAAAGAGTTCTTTAAAGTGGTATTGCCAAAAAGTTCAAAATGCTCACAGACCATTTAAGAAGGAAAGACTTTTTAAGAGGATTTAAATTCTCTTTTACGTCGTTTTTCTTCAGTCTCCCGAAGTCGAACATTTCCCATGAAGAATTTTATGAAACAAAACGGCTCAAAGGCACTGACCTTTCCTTTACCGCACTATTCTCAATCCTTTCTGGAATCCCAGGGATTAACACAAGAATAGTCAACGAAATCCTTCCGAATAAGGATCAAACAAGGTCGAACCAGTTTCACCGTCGAAATTCGATTCTCCTCGATCTTTAACTCCCGAACTCCGATCTTCACTCTCCACTGATTCTCAACTAGCAGTATTGTAAAGAAACTGCTGGCAATGACCTTTTAAACTTTAGGCATTAGATAAAACTTCATCTTTCAACTAAACTGCGTCATCACATTAAATCACGCAGTGGCATGAAGTCAACATGGCAAATCCAGCCACGAACTGCCCCACCTCACAGGGAGGGATCCTCCTCTTATACCCTGTAAAAAAATCCTGTCACATGATCTCTCTGGCGGGAAAATGACGACACTCCACCATCACAAGATCATTACCTCAAGTCCAGTATAGCTTCAACCCCAGTCACGTGACAAGGGTACCACTGTCACGTGTCACGGGTACGTAACAGAACTAACTAGAGAGCCAATGTTCTGCAAAGAGAAATGAGATTTCGGACAACTATAGAGTAACTAACTTGCTATCGTTGTTTAAAATAGGAAGGAAAAACAAGCCAGAAAATTGTCAGGCAGTGCGTTACGGCTTATAGTATTTCATGGTGGGTACATTACTGTGGAAGATTCAAAGGGACAGAATCCATAGCCTGTATCTCAGGCTGCTATGGGACACAATGAAGAATATTGTAAAGGCCCTGAGATACTTAAATCGTCAATGGTCACTTGGAATTTAGTGTTGATTAAAATGAGGCATTATATCATAGAAAGTTAAATGTATAGGATACAGCATGAATTATGGGGGCTCAGTGTATACCGAAGAAAAATGCATAGAAAGTATGACATAGCAGCTGAATTCTGGGATTTGGCATATCGAGATCGTTCGGCCATTTTATCAGAACTTGTTTATTATCCGTCTCAAACCCATTTTCTTGCGTTCTGTCCATAACTTTTGACAATTTTACAAATCAGGAATCTATCAACCACCACTTTAGAAACACTCAGTGACTTGGCCTCCATTGCCGACTTTGGGAATGAATTCTACACATTTGTCAATTACGCACTGAGGAAACTTCTTCTTATGTCTATTCTAAATGAAAGTGTGCTCCTTATACTGCAGATCTGAAAAAAAAAAGAAAACATTTGAATTCCTCGTTTATGTTACTGGCTAGCTGACCCTGACTTCTGCTCACTGAGGTTTCCAGATCTCTGCGCTGGCCAGCAACTAACGGGCTACTGAATCGGTTGCATTGATTACAGTTTTAATAGCTGTGGACTTACTATCGAGAACACCAGTTCTTCATGTTATTTGCTTAAGTTCGCTCCACACAGCTACGACTCTCTCAGTAAAGAAGCTCCCCCTCGTGTTACCCCTAAACTTTTGACCCTAAGTCTCAACTCATGTCGTCTTGTTTGAATCTCTCCTACTCTGAATGGAAAAAAAGCCTATCCACGTTAACTCTATCTATTCCCCTCATAATTTTAAATACCTCTATCAAGTCCCCCCTCAACCTTCTACACTTCAAAGAATAAAGTCCCAACTTGTTCAACCTTTCTCTGTAACTTAGGTGCTGAAACCCAGGTAACATTCTACTAAATCTCCTTTGTACTGTCTCTATTTTGTTGACATTTCTCCTATAATTCGGTGACCAGAACTGTACACAATACTTCAAAATTTGCTTCACCAATGCCTTGTACAATTTTAACATCACATCCCATCTCCTATACTCAATGTTCTGATATATAAAGGCCAGCATACCAAAATCATTCTTCACCACCCTATCCACATGAGATTCCACCTTCAGGGAACCATGCACCATTATTCCTTTACACTCTGTTCTGCTGCACTCTTTAAAGCCCTGCCATTTACCATGTTTGTCCTATTTTGATTCGTCCTATCAAAATGTGACACCTCACACTTATCAGCATTAAACTCCATCTGTCATCTTTCAGCCCACTTTTCTAACTGGCCTAAGTCTCTCTGCAAGTTTTGAAAACCTACTTCATTTTCCACAACGCCTCCTATCTTAGTATCATCTGCAAACTTACTAATCCAATTTACCACATCATCCAGAAAAAGAGTTAAGAGTATCCGTTATGTCCTCCTCTGCATAATATAGCATCCCGCTTATTATTCTTAATATACTTAACTTGCTCCTCGACGTTTCTTTTACGACTAAAGTATTGACAAAATTTCCTGGGGTTGATTATAGCACAATCAGCAATATCCTTATTTAACCTGTCTTTCTGGAAACCCAAATTTCCATCCTAACTATAGTTCTCATCTGCCCAATTATAATATCTTTACTAGTTTATGTATTGACTTTACTCAATAATTTTTATGTGTAACTTTATTGAAATATGTAGTTAACCTTCTGTTTTTTTTTTGCTTCTCTCAACCGATATAACCTTTTCCTGCATTGTCTGTATTAACTCTTTAAATCAACTCCATTGTTCCTCAACTGATTCTATTTCTATCAGTTCCTTCCAGTTTGCCATCAGAGGACTTTGCTACATCTGCACAAACTTTACCTTTCTGAAATTCAATTTAGTGGCATTGGTATTCACTGATATACTCCCCCAATGTACTTCAATGTACTAACAATGGTATGATCACTTGTTCCTAAAGCCTCAACAAACTCCGTATTCAAAATTCTATCGTGATTGTTACAGATTATCCCAGACAGGCTTCCCCTCTTGTTGGTACATTAATATACTGGCTTAATAAACGATCCAGTCTATAGTGGTAGAAGAGGTTGAAACAGTAACAAGATGCAGAATGAAGTATAACAGCTGCAGGGAAAGATAAATTATAAGGTGCAAGGTGGTAGTTTGTGAGGCTAATGGTCGGTCATATCATGCTAGTCTTATAACAGTGTGACGTATTGCCGTTACTGGTCTGCCAGGAGGTCAGCTTTCAGGCTGATTTCTTAATCATTGCCTTGTCTTTGCAACGTTTTTATCTCATGTTGAAGATGGGAACGTAGATCTGAATATCTTTCGGACACAGATTTGTGGGTAAACTAAAGAGGTGAACGTTTACCGTGGGTATATGGGGATATGGAGAAGGGCTTCTAAAGAATTAATGTTGCGTATTGAATGGGTAAGTGCGTTTGCACATCAGAGTAGGGATTCTAAATGTAAATGTAATGCTGCTGTTTCTGAATGCCGCTGTGGTGTAATGGCCAGGACTGTACACAACACGCTGGCATTCAGGACCTCCACCCAAAAAAGGGAAGTCGCCATCCGTCTGTTAAATGCTCGATGAACTAAGCTCCTATCTGACTATATGCTTTCCAAGGATCCCCCTGGCCTTCCATATTTCTTCACATCCCACCATTAGTTATCCATCCCCTGGCCTTGCCTAGATTCTCAGCCTGCATCGCCGCGCGTCCGCATGGACATGTACCCTGCATATTAAAATTGAACATTTTCTTATTATCGATCTACCTATGACCCGCACGACTTTCAAAGATCTCTAACATCACACTTACCTTCCTCTGCACCAAGTACAGCCAAGTCACAAAAAACAAATACTATTCGAATATTCATTCACATTGGGCTTCAGGCCGGATACAACTGACATTTCAATGATAACCTCAGCCATCTTCAACAGGGATGATGCCTGATGGCATCGAGACGTCCGTTATAATCGATATCGCGCCTGGAAGTTCGAGAAGTGTTTATTTGTCATATGTAGCGGGACAATGCTGGATCACTTTCCATTCATTCATATCTTACGGGTAACGATATAGGAATATTTCTTCCGAATGATCAAGGGGAAGGCGAAAATGTAATTCAACCGCTGTCCATCACCCTTCATAAGATGGTGGTTGCGCGCTGGCTGAATTGTGATCAAGTGCTTGATGAGTAGGTAGAAGCTGCGAGTTCGTGTGACCATAGGTAAAGGGGCTCTAAGGTCTGCAAAGCAGTGAGTTCTCGTCATTTGTATATGTTGCGTACGAGATCTGTCGTGGATATTGCTCTGACCCTGACCACGTCACTTCCCTGCCTCCCATCTGCTCTGTCCGCCTGTCAACCATACACACAAAGGGCATATCGTATAGCTAATGAATGTGCCATACAGCTTGTCCTTCCTTTCTGGAAGGAAATCATTGCGGTCACTTTCTGTTTTCACTATCCAATACCTGGTCCTTGTTCATTGGATCGACTTTCCAAGATCTTCAATTACAGGCGCATAGCAGTTTTTAAATGAGGTTTTCTTTGTACACTGTGGTTCGGGAAGAATTGGGAATGAACCCGCAGGGAAGAGCAGAAGCAGTCAGGCGAGTTGTCCTGTGGTCTGCTCAGCAGGGAAGGGTAAAATCCGGAAGTGTGGAAGTGATATGGGACTCAGTCGGTAAGGGGAAATAGAGGAGATTCTATCGCCGCAAAATAGACACCAAGACGGAGTGTTGCCTCCCAGGATGTACTGGAGCATATGCAGGATATTCCCTCAAGGGAGGGGGAACATTCAGAGGTTGTGCTGCAGATTGGTACCAATGTCATCCGCAAAACCAGGGAATAGGCTCCACACAGTGAGCACTTAGAATTAGGACAGAATCTAAAGAGAAGGACCTCCATGGAGTCATCTCAGGATTACATCCCGTGACACGGGCTAGTAATGGAATGATAGCACAAATGAATGCGTGGCTGAGGAGATGATGCAGGGGGCACGGGTTCATGCTCATGGATCATTGGAACCTTTTCTGGGCAAGGGGTAATCTATGGAAAAAAATGGGCTGCGCCTCAATTGGAAGGGAAATGATGCTACCTAGGAGGGCTTAAACTAGTTTTGCAGAGGGGCTGGAGCACCAGGTCATTAAATGAAGGGTTGGATACAATGGTAGATGTCAGAGAAGATCTCAAAGGTTTCAAAGGTACATTTAATATTAGAGAAATGTATACAATATACATCCTGAAAAGTTATTTTCTTTTTCTTTTTTGCAAACATCCACGAAAACAGAGGAGGACCCTAAAGAATGAATGACAGTTAGGTGTTAAAACCCTAAAGACCCTACCCGCGGCTCCCCTCCCTCCCGTAAGTAATCAGCAGCTAAGCAACGATCCCACTCCCCCGATTCGCAAAACAAACATCGGCGCCCACCACCGAGCACTCAAGGGTGCAGTAAAGCAAAAGCAAACACCAGAGACTTGCAGTTCCCCAAAGACTACTCGTTCACGTGGTATTCGACATACCACAGACTCACTCTTTCCTTAATAAGAGAGAAAGAAGTGTCTCCATTTTTTATTGAGAATGGAGACATAACCAACAACTCGCTGATTTATAATGTTAGTATCCGTTGCGTCGCTTTTTCTGAGCTCTGTACCCAAAGGAATAGGTTATCTAGGCAGTCAGACAGAGACCCTCAGACTCCCACGACACACCGATTTCCTGCCGGGACACGGACCTTCCATGCATCCGTCTCCAAAGCCACGATATCCCGGCCCTCCGAAGGCGAGATAAGCTCTTAGGCCATACACTTGTCATGTCGAATAACAGCCAGTCGTGAAACCCCGAGAGCGGGTTCCATTCCCGTAAAGAACCGGAGTCAGCGAACAGCTCTAGGTCAGGGTCTTCAAAAGAAAAAAAAGTCTACACAGGCAAAATCAAATCGTAATTGCCTGTTTCATGCTTTTACTGTTATGCTGTATACATTTAATTTTGCCAGCTCTGCAAACCGCAGCCTGTTCTGTTTCCCTGCTTGTTTGGGTTACTGTCGAAAATAAAATAGAGGAGAAAAGTGTGTCATCCAGTTACGATGGTCGGATTAAGGGAGGTTTCTCTGGTAAGAGACGCTAAAGTTGGGCTTGGGGCTTTTGCTCGAAAGGAGATCAAGAGAGAAGGCGCTGGGGAGAACCGCTCGGGTGGGCACCCGTTTGTTTGAGATGTATTGCGAACGACATTCGGAAGGTCTTGTGTGCGTTCAGACAATCGAAGGCCCAGCGCATGAGTGACAGAGAAGTTCAAGATGAGCTCCAATTTGTGCACATTTGACTGTTTAATTACAATGGACCCTTTTCTTTTTGTTATGCTTTACTAACCATTTAGTTAAGAATCATAAATACAATCCCTTTAACTGTATGCAGCGCGCTGTCTGCTATTTTGGTGTTTGGAGGGCGGACCAGAGGTTGTCCTCCCCAGACTTACGCAGCCAAGGATATCAGGGTGTTTCAAAAAATTAACAACTGTCATGAGACGGCTGTTTTGAAGGGCGAGTATTGAATGTTAATAGTATTATGTGTAAAACCGATGATCATAGAACATCGATCAGTACCTGGAACTACATTGTTGTGGCCATTACAGAGAACTGATTGAGAGTTTGGCAGGAATGGCAGATTAATGAACAAGAATTTCAAAGTTTTAGAAAAGATAAAGGTGAAATTCAAAAAGCGGGAGGAATTGCAATATCACAGCTGCACTCAGGGGGAGACATAGTGGAGGGTTCAGGCACTGAAGTCAATTGGGTAGAACTCAGGAATAAAAAAGGTGTAATCAAACTGATCGGATTGTAGTACTACCTTGTGTTAGGTAATGAGTCTATTCTGATGACTGATCTCTCTGTGGGTGAGCAGTTAGATGACAAAGAACACAACTCCATCAATTTCAGGATAGCTATAGATATGGATGGGACAGTCTTAAATTGGATTTCGGAAAATGACGAGGGCATTAGGCAGGATCTAAGAAGAGTTTGTTGGGATCATCATTTTTCTGGCAAGAACACATCAGACATGTGGACAGTGTTTAAACATCAATTGCACAAAATACTGAAAAGTATGGTACTGTCACAAGGGGGGTGGGCGTTGGGAACGGACCCAAATGCAAGACACAGACACTAAAGTACTGGGAACTGGACAGGACTAGAGTTAGGAACGGGACTGGACACAAACTGGGAGATGGGACAGGAACACAGACTTGGGCTGGGACTTTGTTTAGGAAGCGCTACCAGGACAAGGAACAGGGAACTAGGAGCTTGGGCTTGGATTCCGAGCCAGAGACTGGACAAGGACCCAGAACCTGGGTCTTGACTCGGGTTCGAACCCTGGAACTAGGCAGGAGCATGACGAGGCTAGATTTCTTCGAGGCTAGAGTTCTTCGAAGCTGGAGATTCTCGAGGCTCCGGTTCCGAGAGCTTTTACTGGGCAGGACGAGGAAATCATTCTTAGAGCACAGGGCCGGGACCGTTCCCAGGACGCAGAGCCGGGATGCTTTCGCAGGGCCGGGCCCACATTTTGGACGCAAGGCCGGTAAGACGGCCGACTTAAACCACTGATGAAACTGTCAGGGCTTCAGATGGGGAGGGGAACAGAACAGTCCTGCCTCAGGGAAACGGCAAAGACGTCCTGGCTTACCCAACGGAGGTAAGGAGAGAAAGGGACAGATCCAACCGCATGGTAACCGCAAGGACGGCCTGACTTACCCCAGTGTGGCAAGGGCAGGAAAGGAGAGATCCCACCGTAGTAGAACTTCAAAGACGGCCTGACTTTCCAGAAGAAGGCGAAAACGGAAAGGGACAGATCCGACCGCAGTGGTAACAGCAAGGACGGCCTGACTTACCCCACGGAGGCAAGGACAGGAAGGGAGTTCAATCCGGGGTGGCCTGCAAACTTGGCTGGCTACGGAAACAGCCGAATCCTTATCTAGCTCGGAATGACAGACGGCTGCTCAGTGGCCCCGGAAACAGCCGAATCTATACCATGATAACTGCACCGACTCAACTCAGACAACAAGGCTCCATGAAGCGTTGATCCTCCAACCAGACCGAGAGATCACGAATGGCTGCTCTGGTCTTCCAACGGCAGGTAGCTCCAAGGGGGCACTGACGAGACGAACCAGCAACCACACTCGATCCCAGGGCTATTTATATTCCCAGCACCAAGCAGAGAATCAGGTGCCTATGGTTAAGACCAAGTGAAGCAACGGACAGCCAGAATACTCGGAGTCCGGAGCCCACGGAGCGGACTATCACAGGTACTGTTAGAGTGAGGTCTAACCAGATTTCTATAAAGTTGAAATATGAACTCACTGCCTTGACTAAAGAAAACAAGCATTCTAGAAGCCTTCTGAAACACTTCATTGACCTGCATAGTCACTTTCAAGGAGCCATGAACTTGGATCGCTAGTTCTCTCTGCTGAGATCAAGTCCTTAACAGTGAACTGTCACTTTGACTTTGTCCTTCTAAGGTGCAACACCACCAGTTACCTGGGTTAAACTTCATCCACCATCTGCTATCTCTATACCTACCGTGGCATGCAAAGGTTTGGGCACCCATTGGTCAACATTTCTGCTACTGTGAACAGTTAAGTGAGTAGAAGATGAATTGATCTCCAAAAGTCATAAGGTTAAAAAATAAACATTTCTTCAACATTTTAAGCAAGATTAAAGTATTATTTTTGTTTTGCACAATTTTAGAGAGAAAGTAAAAAAGGAAAGCAGCGCCATACAAATGTTTGGGTACTCCAAGAACTTTGAGCTCTCAGATAACTTTTACCAAGTTCTCAGACTTTAATTAGCTAATTAGGGCTATGGCCTGTTCACAGTAATCTTTAGGAAAGGCCAGTTGATGAAAATTTCAAAGCTTTATAAATAGCCTGACTCCTTAAACATAGTCCCAACAATCAGTAGCCATGGACTCCTCTAAGCAGTTGCCTAACACTCTGAAATGATGCCCACAAAGCAGCAGAAAGTTATAACAAGATAGCAAAACATTTTCAGGTAACTGTTTGCTCAGTACCTAATGTAATTTAGAAATGGCAGTTAACAGGAACGGTGGAGGTCAAGTTGAGGTCTAGAAGACCAAGAAAACTTTCCGAGAGAACCGCTCGTAAGAATACGAGAAAAGCAAAGCAACACCCCCGTTTTACTACAAAACGGTGTCAGGAAGATTTAGCAAACACTGTAGTAGTGGTGGTGCGCTGTTCTACTATGCAGCGAAACCTGCACAAATATGACCTTCATGAAAGACTCATCAGACCGAAGGGTCTCGGCCCGAAACGTCGACAGTGCTTCTCGCTATAGATTCTGCTTGGCCTGATGCGTTCCACCAGAATTGTGTGTGTGTGTGTGTTATCTAAACAAGCTTAATTCATTTTGGAAACAAATTCTGAGCACTGATGAAGTTCTAATATACATTGTTGCTGCAGTGAGCAAAGATATGTTTGGAGTAAAAAAGGTGTAGAATTTCATGAAAAGAAAACAACATCAAACTGTTGAGTACGCAGGTGGATCGATCATGCTTTGGGCTTGTGTTGCAGTCAGTGGCACGCGGAACATTTCACTGTTAGAAGGAAGGATGAATTCAATTAAATACCACCAAATTCTCTAAGCAGAGAGCACACAGAGTAATGATCCTGAACACACTTCAAAATCCACAATGGAATGCCTCCAGAGCCGCAAACTGTATTTTGCCATAGCTCTCGCTGTCTGCCAACCCGAACATCATGGAAAACCTGTGAATAGACCTCAATTGAGCAGTGCATGCAAGACGGCCCAAGAATCTTACAGAACTCGCAGCCTTTTACAAGGAGGACGGTGGGAAAATCCCCCAAACAGGAACTGAAAGTCTCTTATCTTGCGACAGAAAGCCTTTAAATGCTATGATACTTGCCGAAAGGGGTTGTTACCTAGTACTGACTATGCAAGATGCCAAAACTTCTGCTTTTTTTTGAAACTGTAAAATATGGAAATATATAAAAAATAATCTTGCTTAAAATATTAAATAAATGTGTCATCTTTGTCCTTACATCTTTTGGAAATCAGGTAATTTTTACTCGCATAGCTATTCACAGTAACAGAAATTTTGAACAGCGGTGTCCAAAGTTTTACATGCCACAGTATGTGGTTAGCACAGGGAATGAATAGACACGGTTCAATACCATTGCATTTTCCTAGGAACGGCTACTGAAACAACAAGACATAGCTTCAACATGAGGATCAAAAGATTTAAAATGGACACAAGGGGCGTCGTCTTCATATAAAGTTTGAGCCATAATTCGCGAGAGCTCCTAAATAAATGGTGGGTATATTAGCAACTCTATGTTCCATGTTGGAACAAGGGTTTGCGACAGTTGTGTCACTGGTCGAGATGCGTTCAGAAAAGTCCGAACCGGAGATTGGGCGATCAGCGGTCTAGTGCTTCCAATCGAATCAAGGTCTGCCAGGAGGCAGCGCAGACTGTCGCCCGGAGCCATCCTTGAGAGGTGTCTGCTGTCTGGAGACGGGCAATCCTTCTATTCATCCTGGGCGCGAGGAAGGCATTGATCCGGCGGAGAAGGAAATGTCGAAGATGCCCATGGCAGATGGAGAAGAGATTAGCCCAGAGCGATGGTAAAGACTGGAATGTTGTCCACAGATCTCTCCGCTGTTTCGTACCCCGTAACTGGGTGTCTTACCAGCAAAGATAGAAGTGTCCGTTGGAGTCTGGTACTATTTTCAAAACAGTGCTTATTAGTAAAATATACAAATAAATATCAACAATGCAAATATACAGATAATACACGTTAGCAAAACTAAACCTAAAAGTGTGGGTATAATAATAATCAATAATAAACAAGCTCTATCTATGTCTAGGGGATAATGAATTACCGTGGGAAAGTATAAAGTTCAGTTCAGTTCATACAGGCTGAGGTAGTTGCTGGTTCTTTTGTTGTAATTATTGGAGAGAGAGAGAGAGAGAGAGAGAGAGAGAGAGAGAGAGAGAGAGAGAGAGAGAGAGAGAGAGAGAGAGAGAGAGAGAGAGAGAGAGAGAGAGAGAGAGAGAGAGAGAGAGAGAGAGAGAGAGAGAAAGAAAACTGTGACAACCAGTCAAACCTTCCTTTACGATCTTGAACCGTCGATGTGTTGTTGTGGCCATTCCGGTATGACACCTCTGTCCTTTAACTGGACCGTTCTTCTATGGTGGACTCGTCACCCAGGCAAGGGTGGACACACACACAAGCCCCCACCGGCCTCACTATAAACACTGTGAGTTCAAATTGAACGGTCCTTCGTTCGGACTCCGATGCCCCACACTTTTCCCGTGGGTTCCAACACTTAAACAGTGCTCACTGGTTTGTCTCTTGGTGCGTCTGAGGGGTGTTTCCCCAGACGTCACTTTTATCCCTTCTCACGGGGTCTCAGATGTCAATCAGTTTTGAATGGCTTAGCCCATCAAACCTGCCCACTCCGGCTGTCCACTGAGGAATTTTACTGAACAGAATAGTACCAAGTTAACAGCCCTCTCCGGAGCCGTGAGTCTTACAGGAGTCATAATATGTTCTCCCTGCCCCGGTGTTATCTCTCCCTTGTCTGAAGCAAATGTTCCAGTCCCAGTATATTCTTGTTCCATCTCTTTCTCTCTCTCTTTAGCAGCCTGGCAACAGTAACGGTTTGTAATTCACCCGGGGGGAGGGAACATGGGCAACCCTGCACCCTTCTGCCCATCAGAGTTGTTCATCATTCGTAGCACTGCATAGAGGAGACAGCAGCATATATATTCGGTTGGAGAATAAGAGGGGGAAGCACTCATCTGAAATTATCTACCTGGGAACCTCGGTGGTTCCAAACCGGCAGACCTGAAAACGGAGGTTGAACTCTTGTGGAACAAGGTAGTGGTGGATTCAAGTTCGCAGGAAGAGGTACTAAAACGTCAGCCACGGCAGAGTTGCCGGAGGATCCGATGATAGCAAATGCCCCCGCCCTCACGTGACAAAGCTCCACCAGAGACACGGCTGAGGTAACGTCCAAGATGCATTGGTGTTCAATCGCCCGATATTTATATTAAGAACACATTTTAATTCTACGTTCCAGTCCCATTCTGATCTGTCTATCCATGGCCTCCTCTACTGTCAAGATGAAGTCACATTCAGGTTGGAGGAACAACACCTTATATACCGGCTGTGTAGACCCAGCCTGATGGCATGAACATTGACTTCTCCAACTTCCGTTAATGCCCCTCCTCCCCTTCTTACCACATCCCTGATTTTTTTTATTTGTTTTTGTTTCCCGCTCCCCGTCCTTTTTTTCTTTCTCTCTTTCTACCCATCACTCTGTCTGTTCGCCATCTGCCTCTGGTGCTCCGCTCCCCCTTTCTTCCTCCCTAGGCCTCCCGTCCCATGATACTTTCCCTTCTCCAGCTCTGTATCCCATTTGCCAATCACCTTTCCGGCTCTCAGCTTCATCGCACCCCCTCCAGTCTTCCCCTACCATTTCACATTTCCCCCTCCCCCTCCTACTCTCAAATCTCTTACGATCTTTCCTTTCAGTTAGTGCTGACGAAGGGTCTTGGCCCAAAACGCCGACAGTGCTTCTCCTTATAGATGCTGCTGGCCTGCTGTGTTCCACCAGAAATTTGTGTGTGTTGCATTACGATGTTTGTTCAAACAACTGTAACTAAGAAAATTAGTGAAGCGTATCATAGTATCTCTGAAGACTGATCTTGTGTATAAATAGGGGCCATTTTAATTGCATCAGCTCAGACTGTCTCTGGGAGCTGTAAACTCAGGATCAACAAAAGTCACAGATTCTCACTGAAATGATGTATCCAGCCATCTGGCGGATACATGACATTTACCATCCTTTCATTTCAGCCTTTGGAATTACCGGTAGGACGCTGTATCTGTTTTGGTTGGTGAGAAATGAAGTTTAATTCCAACGCTGTGATGGTTCTGTCTCTGGTTTCATCTGTCATCTGCCCAGTCCCAGTGTTCCGTACTTCAGGAATGGAATGGAAACACCGGGACTCTGGATTCTGGAGTCTAGCTCTAAAATCAAACAGCTGCTGGAATTTGCGAATCCGCCAATATCAATGGAACTGTCTGGGTCGGACACCGTTCTCCTAGCGGATTGTGATCAATAATGGGATGTTTGTGTCTCTTTGCTTTTTTGTTTTGTGGTAGTTGCACTATTTTTGCAAATATTGTCTTCATACACCCATAGAACCATAGAACATTACCATACCGAAACAGCCCTTCTGGGTTGTACCAATCCATTTTACTGACTAGTCCCACTGACTTGCACCTGACCCATATCCCTCCATATACCTTTCATCCATAGACCTGCCCAAGGTTTTCTTAAATGTTAAAAGTCAGTGCGCATTTACCACTTCATCTGGCAGCTCATTCAACACTCCCACCACTCTCTGTGGGAAGAAGCTCACCTCTAATTTTCCCTTTAAACTTCTCCCCCTTCACCATTAACCCATGTCCTCTGTTTTTTTTTCTCCCCTGGCCGCAGTGGAAAAAGCCTGCTTTCATTCAATCTATCCATACCTATCATTATTTTATATACTTCTATCAAATCTCCCCTCATTCTTCAGCGCTACAGGGAATAAAAATGAGATTATTCCAATTAATTGTCTGTATTTGCATGTGAGCGATTGACTGAGTTAGGTGCAACAATCAAATCTTTCACGGGTAGTAACACCTCATCAAATGTGAGGAGTACCATGTTGTAGATCGAAACTGATGAGGACTTTTAATAAATAGGTGAGATATAACTGAACATAAAGCAGTAGACGAAAATAAAATAAAGTCGTTCCTCATCCAATTAACACGACCGACGTGGTGCTTCATAGTCATCAATCGTGTCAAATGTATTCTATTTTATCTATATCTGACACCGTTCCAGATCTCTAACTGTGGCACCGAGACTGCTGCTAAACGTTGCATTCCTCTCCCTTACTTCAGTGAGTGGCATCATATCTGTCTGTCAGGTTGTGTCAGACTGAGCTATATTTGTGGAATCAGTCTATAATCTGTTTTAAATTCAGTGAGGTGGCAAATATTGGAACAGGAATCAAACCTGGCGAATACTGAAAATACTAAGCCCCAAGCAGCTTGTATGGAAATAAAAACCTGTTAACCCTCGTATCAGCGGTGTCTTCGAGTTTAACTGTTTTTACACATATTCTGTTTTGCCTGGATGAGTGTTTCCAGCATTTCCTGCTCCGTCCTTTAGTTTTTCTGTCGCTGACAGGGGTCGCTATGGAACTTGCTAATTTTCTAATGGAAGAATCCCGCCAGCAGCGTCCGGATTTATTCATTTCAACCAGAAGAGACGCGGAATGCGCCGGTAGAAAATGTTCCATCCAGAATGACTCCGAGGAGGGAGTTTCCTCTGTCACTTCACATTTCGGTCAACAGTTAGGAGTCCGAATTCATATCATATTGACTTTATTTTACTGTGTAAAACCCTTCTCTGTCTCTGCCATCTCTGCGCTTTCTCTTGATCCCTCCACAGCAAAATAAATAATAAAGTGGAAATATGACAGGACCATTCAAACTGCCGTATTGCCTGTTCAGTATTTTCTCAACTTGCTGTTCCCTGTCTCTCTTCCAGCGAACTTGGTGGTGATTGTGACCCTGTACCGGAGAAAGTGCGGACTGTCCAAATGTATCACTCGCAACCTGGTTTGAAGGGCAGCGGCTGATCTCCTTGTCGTTACCTCGGATTCGTTGCTGAGGTGGACTGCTGGGACTTATTTTCCCCGAACATTCTTGCTAATCACTCCTGTGTGCAGAGTCGGACCATAGTTGAATTCTGCGAGAACTGCGACCTCAGTCTGGCTGACTGTCGCTTTCCCCATCGATCGATTATTGGCGATTTGCTGTAAGAAGCTGAAAACGAAATTTTGCACCGCTAGAACGGCGGCTGTGGTTATCTTGACAGTAACTGTACTATCTTGTTTGGTGAGTGTCCCCTCGTGCTGGTAAGGAAGGCGGGCTCTGCCGTGGGCAAAGTACTGGAGAGTTTAACATCGGTAGCTGAGCGAAGGGCGCTGAGTCGGCTACGGTCAATTATGGATAACTCTGAACATCCTCTACATAGCACCATCCAGAGACAGAGAAGCAGTTTCAGTGACAGGTTACTATCGATACAATGCTCCTCAGACAGGATGAAGAGGTCAATACTCCCCAATGCCATTAGGCTTTACAATTCTACCGCCAGGACTTAAGAACTTTTTAAAAGCTATTATTAATGCTTTTTGAGATGGTGATTTAGATGCATATCTTATTTTTTTACTGAGTTAAGTATTGTATGTAATTAGTTTTGCTACAACAAGTGTATGGGACATTGGAAAAAAAGTTGAATTTCCCCATGGGGATGAATAAAATATCTATCTATCTATCTATCTATACAGGCCCGGTGAAATAACTGATGGCGTTTCTTGGGACTGTGCGCATACACCGAGCTATACAAACTCTCCCTCATCGGCTGCAGTTGACATGATTCACGTTATTTTAACCGCATGTGTCCCACTCATTCTGTTTTTGTTGTTCAATATCCTGACTGTCAGGCGGATTCTCGTGGCCATTCGAGCACGCAGGAGGCTCCGGGGATAAAAGAGTGGAGAGAATGACCAGCACCGGTGTAGAAACATTCAGAAAAATTTCTTTACACAGGGAGTTGTGGACACATTGAACAGACTACTTCGTTGCGTAGTTAAGAGTAGAACATTGGAGATTTTCAAATCTAAACTCGTCAGTACAGTATGCAAGTCATTTTTTCCCTCTCTTCTGCAGTACATGTGCTGAGAACAATCTAACCGATTCCAATTGTGGCCTTTCATACTCATTCGTTTGCATGGGCATTGTAGGCTGGTGGACTCGTTTTAGGCTCATCAACTTTTGAAGTACTAATCCAAAATCACCAGCAGCATTCAAACTGGCACTATGTATAACAAACGTACGTATCAGCTACAGGTAGTATAATATAGCTCCGCAAAATGTGGTTTATACAAAACATGTAGATAATGTTATATACCCCGTGGGTATCTTGTGACTGGCTTATGACATGATGTAATTGAGTATCTGGTGAGCAGGATGTAATGGTCTTGTGATCGTGGGGTGATGTAATTTCCCGCCATTGTGGGGTTACGTGATGTAATTTTCCTGACAGTGTGAGGGAATGTGATGACCTGTTCCAACAGGTATAAAACGGAAAATCCATGCTGTGACGCAGGTTAGTTTGTTATTTAATTCGTCAGTTACTGTGTTATGCTGCGTATTCATCTCATGACGCAGTTTTGTTTTAAAGTGGAGTTTCACTTTCTATCTTGAGTCTCAAAAGGTTATTGCCGGCAGTTTTGCCAAACGCTGCCAACTTTAGTTTGATCTACCTTTGAAATTCAGTTAGAGAGTGAAGCATTTACCAAAGTATGGAAACCCGAAGGATCGAGTGAAGTTGGTGTCGTCGGCGGTATTACATGATCGACCTTACTGGATCTTGGTCAGGAAACAGTAACCTGCATCCGAGATAACCCCTGCCTTGTAAGAGCGGAAAGAGTTGTGGCAGTGTTATTCACTAAGGAAAAGGACAGTTCCTTTAATCCGTTTTTATTTTTTTCATCGTCAATCCTTCGGGCAAGGCATATTTTGGCTGGGATCAGCAGTAACG
The DNA here is from genome assembly GCF_048418815.1 of Hemitrygon akajei. Lineage (NCBI taxonomy): Eukaryota > Metazoa > Chordata > Chondrichthyes > Myliobatiformes > Dasyatidae > Hemitrygon > Hemitrygon akajei. Next base: position 35,862,680 of record NC_133151.1, on the reverse strand, counting down.
TCACATCGTCGTGGAATTCGTTACTTCAGGAAAGTCTCTCCTAATTGACTCAATAAATCATTTGGACTTTCGCATTTGCCACATTAAGAACTGTGTTCGCATTTATCGCTTTAAGAACTGTTCGAGTTGCTGTATAGCAGTTAACTTCCGGTTAAGTTAGTCATTTGTTTACTTTTCATTTTTGTTCAGCAGAGTTAAATATATGTTTAGTTGTTTATATAAGAAAAAACTGTCTGTGTTCTATTTTCATTGCTGCCGGAGATGTACCGTAATTGGGTGCTCGCCTGGATATGTACCGTTTTAAGCTTAAATGCTTTTTTAATTATTAGTCTGATTTGGAAAATGGATAATTCCCGTTTCTTTTGTTTGATTGGTTTGTGGGTGGAATTCGGCAACAAATGAATATTGGCGACTTTCTGGCATCGCCAGACCCGATGTTATTCGTGAAGGTGAAAAACAGTGACGTATCTGAGATTGCTAGCAGGTTGGAACTTAAAGGTATTTTGAAGGCTACAATAAAGCCTGTAATTTAGAGGAAAATCACAGAACAATATATACATTCGGGTGTTTTGATGACGCGGTGTTAGATAAATACCCTGTAAGTGAAGCAGCGATCCAGTTACACGTGGAACAGGTAGCGTTAGAAAAGTTTAGAACAGAAGCTGAGTTAAAAGAAGAACAATTGGAATCTGACTTGGAATTAAGTCAGTTATGAGCTGAAAATATAAAGAGGGTATTTGAACTTGCGATGGCGGAATTAAGTTCAGAGAATCAGTCCTCTGGTTCTAGGAAATAGTTTGTTTCTAGTTGCGAAGTTATATTATCTCATCCATTTAATGAAACAGAAGTGGATAAATATTTCCAACATTTCGAAGCTGTTGCTCTGATTTCAGAGTGGCCGAAAGAGAAATGGCCAGTGATGTTGCAGAGTGTAAGGCATAACAAGTGCACAACAGTGTATACAGCATTAACTGCTAAGCAAACACCTGATTATGATATTGTGAAGCAGCATTTACTGAAAGCATATGAACTGGCTACAGAAGCTTACAGAGAAATATTCAGAAATTTCAAGAAATCCCTGGAAACAAAATCTTACGTGGAATTTGCTTACGATAAAGCTGTGTGTCTTGAGAGAAGTCTAACAATGTGAAGGGTTGATTTTAATGGAGGAATTTAAAAAGAGCATCCCAGTTGAAGTAAATGAGATGAACACTGCTGCATTCCAGGAGTTTGCTAAATTAGCTGATAAGTTGCTTTAAAACATAAGAGTAAATGTCCTCAGGTTAGAACTTTTAAAATGAAACATAACACAGAGAGTCAATGTAAACTAGAAATTAAATCAGAAGTTAGCGAGAAAAGTAAGGAGAAGCAAAACATGTGATGGAAAGATAATTTGGTCCCATTTGTAATTATCGTAAGTAACCTAGTCATGTAATAGCTAATAGCTAATTGTTGGATTTAAAAGAAGGAAAAGGAAGCTGTCCCAGATGCTAGTGTGCAACATATTGAAATACCTTTAAATTCACAGGGTTCGATATATACAAATTAAGCTTTGTCAGAGTCCGCCAAGTTAAGTGGGGATATGATCATTTTATAAGTGAAGGATTTGTATCCTTGAAAGAGGGATTGTTATGATCCAGCAACAATGAGTATATAATAGAGACAGGTTTTTTTAATAAATATAACAAATAAAACATTTATTAAACAGCAAACACGAGGAAATCTGCAGATGCTGAAAATTCAAACAACACAGACAAAATGCTGGTGGAACACAGCAGGCCAGGCAGCATCTATAAGGAGAAGAACTGTCGATGTTTCGGGCCGAGACCCTTCGTCCGGACTAACTGAATTCTCTTTCGTAGCGTTACTGCTGATCCTAGCCGAAGTATGCCTTGACGATAGGATTTACGAAGAAGAGAATAAAATGGTTTAATGGCACTGAACTTTTCCTTGGCGAAACCCTGCATCCAACTCCTTAGAAAAGAAGGAGTTATCTCTGACACAAGTTACGAATTCCTTGTACGAAGATGAAATAAATGACGAAACTGCTTTAGAGCCGACAAGACCAACTTTCCTAGATTCTTCCAGCTTCCCGATGTTGGATAAATCTTCACTCTCCAACAGGGCTGAGTTGGCAGTATTATAGCAAAACTGCTGGTAATAACCTTTGCGACTTAAGGCAGAAAGTAAAACTCCACTTTAAATCAAAACTGCTTCATAACGTAGAATACGCAGCATAAAGGAGTCTCTGGCAAATTGAACCACGAACTGCCTCTCGTCACAGGGAGGGGGTCTCATTTTATACCCTGTTTGAAAAAGAAACTATCACATGACCTCTCACGGGCGGGAAAATTGCGTCACACCACCATCACAAGACCATTACATCATGCCCAACATAGCCTAAATTACATCATGGACATGTGACAGGCAAAAAATACCCACGGGTACATAACACCACCCTCCAAAAAATATTTGATCTGTCAAGAACAACATTTGAACAATTAACTATTTGCAAAGGAAGAAATACAAAGGTATAAAATTTACAACACACACAGTATACATCGTATACATAGTATTATCATACATCACCTTAAAAATTATTACACAGGAATGTTACAAATATTAAAGTATCATTCTATAAAAAAATTGCATTGTACATTCAACATCGAGGTAGAGTATCAGCAATCACATTATCTTTACATTTAATATGAATTTTCAAAATATGCTGCTCCTGTAACATTAAACCTTTTGTTGTTAAATTGGAGTTTGAAGCATTTCCTTAACCATTTTCCTTAACCAAGGCCGGACCTACATCATAAATAAGGTGATTCACAGTGGCATTTCCGAATTCACTTTTAGCTAAATTACTACTTCAGTTAGATTCTGATTGTCTTCGAATAATTTCTCCACCGCAGTAATGTGTGACTCCCAAGGATCATTTCCTGTAACTAAATCGTCAATAAAAGCATCTGTATCTTTCAATCCCTGAATCACAGAGTTAATCATCCGCTGGAAAGTACCTGGGGCATTTTTCACCCCAAATGGAAGAACAATATGTTCATATAATCCAGATGGAGCCATGAATGCATAAATCTCTCTATGTCTATCTCTATCCGTTTATAAAACACACCAATACTCTTTCAATAAATCAATCCATGTAAGGACCATTGTTTTTACAACTTTATCTGCACAGTCATCTACACTAGGAATTGGATTTGCATCTGTTTTGGTCACAGCATTCACTTTAATGTAATGCGTACAAAACTGAATACTACCATCTGACGTGGGCACCATAACACAAGGTGAACTCCGATTCGAGTTAGAAGGTCTAATAATGTTATTCTCTAGCATATATTTCACTTCTTTCTCAGCAAGTTCATATTTTTCCATATTCATCCTATATGGATGTTGTTTAATGGGTTTGACATCTCCAAAACCTACATCATGTGCAGCTACAGAGGTTCTTCTATGAACGTCTGGAAACAAATCCTTATATTTAATAATTAATTGCTTCATTTGCTGTTTCTGCTCTGGCTGTAAATGTGCTAATTTTCCATCGATATTGTCCAGAATGTTTGAGTTTGTTAATCTGACAGAAACAATGTTGGGTTTTTAATGACATTCTGATGAATCATCTATTATATTCCTAGTAAGATCAGACTCATTATTATTGACCACAGCAGTCACAGTAGCAGACTGTTTCTCATAATCTGGTTTTACCATATTTATATAGCAAAGTTGAGTTGGCCTTCTACGATCTGGAGTTTTTTCACCTAAATCTCTTCATTAATTCCAGACACAATTACATTAGGACCATGAAATTTAGCTTGTAAAAGATTTGTTTGCACTGTGAGAAGAACAAGCACCTTATCTCCAGGCGTAAACGTACTCATTCAAGCTTCTTTTTCGTACCAGGTTTAATTTTGCCCCGAGCCAATTTTAAATTTTCTTTGGCTAAGCTACGAGCTTTATGTAATGTGTACTTAATTTTAAAGCATAGTCCAGAAATTAGAGTGTACATCTCTATTAATCCATTTTCTTTTAGTAAGGCTAGTGGTCCTCTAATTCTTTTCCAAAATACAAGTTCAAATGGAATGAAACCTAATGATTCTTGTGCCTACTCTGTTACTGCAAATAGATGAAAATATATACCCTCATCCCAATCATTTTAATTTTCCACACGATACGTCCTAATCATAGTCTTGAGGGTAGAATGAAACCTCTCCAAAGCAACTTGCGATGCTGGATGGTATGCAGACGAAGTGATTTGCTTATCTCCCAATTTATAAACTATGAGTTGAAACAATCCAGACATAAAATTACTGCCCTGATCAGATTGTATTTCCTTAGGCAACCCAAAATAAGTAAAGCCTGTCAGAAGAGCCGTTGTTAAAGCTTTAGTTGTTATATTCCTAAGTGGTACTGCCTCTGGAAACCTAGACACAGTGCACATGTTAGACAGCAAGTACTGATAACCAGTTTTTGTTTTTGGTAATGGACGTACACAATCTATAATAATTTTAGAAAAAGCGTCACCGAATTATGGAATAGGTTGCAGTGGAGCCACTGAAGTAACTAGATTTGGTTTACCCACAAATTGACAAGTATGGCACGTTCTGCAAAACGTCGCCACATTTTTTCTTGCACCAGGCCAGTAAAAACTGGAGATTTTAAAATCTCTCCACAGTTTCCCTCATCCATTGATGTCCACCTAAGGGCAGACTATGCGCGAAAGTTAAAATCTCATTTCGTTAAACATTAAGAACAACTACCTTGTGAAAATATTCCATTCATCACTTGCAGCAATTATAGGAGATTACCACTTCCTCATCAATTACTGTCAGGTTACTGTCGATGCAATGCTCCTCAGACAGGATGAAGAGGTCAATACTCCCCAATGCCATTAGGCTTTACAATTCAACTGCCAGGACTTAAGAACTTTTTTTAAAGCTATTATTAATGCTTTTTGAGTTAGTGATTTAGATACATATCATATTATTACTGAGTTAAGTATTGTATGTAATGAGTTTTTGCTACAACAAGTGTATGGGACATTGGAAAAAATGTTGAATTTCCCCATGGGGATGAATAAAGTATCTATCTATCTATCTATCTATCTATCTATCTATCTATCCATCTATCTATCTATCTATCTATCTATCTATCTATCTATCTATCTATCTATCTATCTATCTATCTATCTATCTATCTATCTATCTATCTATCTATCTATCTATCAATACTCCATTGTCAAAATAATATCGTACTTGCACCTTATCAGTTTCACTATCGGGAAGAGCTTGTTCTTTACATTTGATATTCATAAGGTCTCTACTCTGCTCATCAACTCATTCCGAGACAGAGACAAATCTTCATGGTCAGACTTACTCCAAGAATCTTGTTCAAACAATGAAGGTAAGAAAGTTTCTGACACATCCTCAAAACTCGAATCCTGAGTTGAACAGTCATGTGTAACAAACTCATTCCGCACTTCAAGCTTTTTATCCATAGCCCGAGTTACAACACAGGAAGAATCTTTGTTAGAATCCATCCGTGGTTCCTTTGACTCTATTGTCAAATGCACTTCACGAAAAACTTGTCCATCTGCTAAGTCATTATCTAACAATAAAGAAATATCCTTCACATGTAAGTTAGTTTGTAATCCTACTTTAACAAGTCTTGTTACTAACCATGACTTTAAATTTGCTTTATACAAAAGTACAGGCATAAAGGCACTCCTAACACCTCGTATGTAATTTAGCTCACCACTGTCAGACTCATCATTAAACTTTAGCACTCTGTCTAACATCAGTGATTGAGAAGCTCCAGTGTCCCTAAGGATTTTTATTGACACCGGAGTAGATCCTGATTTCAAGGATACAAACCCTTCATTTATAAAATTATCATATACTTCCTAATCTGGTGAGACTCTAAAAAACAATCCTTTGTGTTTATCAAACCCTTTGAATTTACAGCTGTTTCAGTATGTTACACTCAGGCATGTGAGACTGCTTCCAGTTCATTCGTTTTGAATCGGAAACAGTTAGCTACTACGTGACCAGGTTTCTTACTATAATTAGAAATGGAACCAAGCTGTCTTCTCTTCACAGGTTTTACTTCTTCCTTACCTTTCTCACTAACTTCTGATTTAATTTCTGATTTACCTTGAGTCTCAGTACTATTTTTCCCTGTAAAAGTTCTGCCGTGAGGAAATTTATTCTTATGGATTAAAGCATACTCATCAGCTAATTGAGAAGAGCCCTGCAATGCAGCAGTTTCTCTCTCATTTAAGTATGTCCTTACTTCAACGGGAATCCTCCTTTTAAATTCCTCCATTAAAATCAGCTCTGTCAATGTACTATAGTCCCCATTTATATTTTTAGAGGAAGTCATGTCTCAAAACACACAGCGTTATCGTAGGCAAATTCCACATAATTTTCTTCCACAGATTTCTACAAATTTCTGAATCTTTCTCTATATGTCTCCGGAACTACCTCATACACCTTCAATATGCGCATGTTTCACAGTATCATAATCAAATGCTTGCTCAATAGTTAAAGCTGTATAAACTTGTTGTGCTTTGACGAACGTTTGTCTAGAACCTGAAGACTGACTCTTAGAGTTTAATTCTGCTATCGCAAGTTCAATTTCCTCTGTTTATTCTCAGCTTCTAAACAACTTAATTCCAAGTTAGCTTCCAACTGCTTCTTTTTGTTTTCAGCTTCTAATCGACTTAGGTCCAATTTAGTTTCCAATTCCTTCTGTTTTAAATGAGTTTCTACTTTAAGCTTTTCTAACGCTACTTGTTCCAAGTGTAACTGAATCGCTGCTTTACTCACAGGAAACTTATCTAAAATTGATACATCAAACCACCGTCCTCTATATAGTGTTCCGTGATTTTTCTCTGAATTACTGGCTTTATTGTATCTTTCGAAATACCTTCTAGTTCCAACCTTCTCGCAATCTCAAATAAGTCACTGGTTTTTTTGCCTTTGTTAATAACTCCACGTTCGACTATTCCAGGAGAGTCGTCGAGTTGCCGAATACCACTCACAAGCCAATCAAAGAAAAGAATCAGATATTCCCCTTTTCCAAAAGAGCAATCAAAAAGCAAACAAGAATTTAAACTGAAAAAATCGTTGTTCCCACGAGCCCCCGATTGATATGATCCAGCAACAATGAATCTATAATTGAGAAAGGTTTTTTATAACAAATAAAACATTTATTAAACACTGCTAAACGATCCCAAAAGTAAGCAAACGACTAACGTAACCCGAAGTCGGCTGCTATATGGCAGCTCAAACAGTTCTTAAAGCGATAAAGCCAAAACAGTTATTAGAAGTGGTAATGCGAAAGTCCAAATGTTTTACAGTCTCTGAGAGAGTCTTTCATTCTCTTTCGTGACGTTACTGCTGATTCCAGCCGAAGTATGCCTTGATCAAAGGATTTACGAAGAAGAAAATACAACGGCTTGAAGGCATTGATCTTTCCTTGGCGAAACCCTGCATCCAACTCTTTCTGCTCTTTTAGCAAAGCAGGGTTATGTCCGGCATGTTACAAATTCCTTGTACGAAGATTAATTAAAAGTCGAAACTGCTTTACAGCCGAAACTACCAACATTCCTCGATTCTTTCAGCTTCCCGAACTTTGATAAATCTTTACTCTCCGACTGGACTGAGCTGGCAGTATTGTAGCAAAACTGCCGGCAATAACCTTTGAGACTTATGGCAGAAAGTAAAGCTCAATTTTAAAAGAAAACTGCGTCATAACATCGAATGCGCAGCTGAAAGGAGTCATTGGCGAATTCAACCACCGAACTGACCCGCGTGACAGGGAGGGGTTCTCATTTTATAACCTGTTGCAAAAAAAAAAAAATCACATGACCTCTCATGGGCGGGAAAATTACGTCTCTCCACCATCAGAAGACCATTACATTATGCCCAACGAAGCCTCATTTACATCATAGTCATGTGACAGGCACAAGATACCCACGGGTACGAAACATGCATCCACTCAGGTGCCAATAAATCCTTAGATTTACTGGAGCTTCTCAATCACTAATGTTAGACAGTGTGTTAAAGTTTAATAATGAGTCTGACACTTCTGAGGTACACTATATACGAGGTGTTCGGAGTGCCCTTATGCCTGTACATTTGCATAGAGTAAATTTATGATCATGGGTAGTTACAGTTACTGTTAAAGTAGGCTTGCATCCGAGCTTACCTGTGAAAGATGTTTCTCTGTGGTTGAGGAATGACTTAGCAGATGGATATGTTTTTTTCCTGAAGTGCAATTGACAATAAAGCCAGTGGAACCACGGATGGATTCTATCACAGATTCCTCCTGTGTTGCATCTCGAGCTGTGGCTAAAAGGCTTGATGTGCTGAATCGGTGTTTTACCTATGACCGTTCAACTCGGGATTCGAATTTTCAGTATGTGTCAGAAACTTCCTTAACTTCATTGTTTGATCAAGATGCTTGGAGTATGTCGGAGCATGAAAATTTGTCATTGTCTCGGAAGGAGATAATAGCAAAGCAGAGTAGAGACCCTGAAGTTATCAAATAAATGGAACACGCTCTCCCAGATAGTGAAATTGATAAGGTGCCAGTAGGATATTATTTTGAGAAAGGAATATTACTGAGGAAGTGGTGATCTTCTACAATTCCTGCAAGTGATGAATGAAGGTTGTTCACCAAGTGGATGTTCTTAAAGTTTATCGGAATGAGATTTTAACTGTATCTCATAGTGTGCCCTTGGGTGGACATCAAGGTGTGAAGTAAACTGTGAAAAAACTTTTAAACATTTTTACTGTCCTGGTCTGAGGAAAGCTGTGGCGACTTTTTGCTAACGTGTCATTCTTGCCTAATTATGGGTAAACCTAACCAAGTTACTCCCGTGGTCCCAATGGAACCTACTCCCGAATTTGGAGAACCGTTTTCTAAAATTATTGTAGATTCTATAGGCCCATTACCAAAAACTAAAGCCGGCCATCAATGTTTTCTGACCATCACGTGCACTGCTTCTAGGTTTCCATAGGCAATTCCACTTAGGAATATAACGACTTAAACTGTAATAAAGGCTCTTATTTTCGTTTTACTTATTATTGGGTGCCTAAGGATATACAACCTGATCTGTGTACTAATTTTATGTCTGGATTGTTTCAACAGATAGTTTATAAACTGGGAGCTAAACAGATTATCTCATCTGCATACCATCCAGGATCTCAAGGAATTGGAGAGGATTTATTCTACCCTCAAGACTATGCTTAAGACGTATTGTGTAGAAAATGAAAATGACTGGGATGAGGGCATATACTTATTTCTATTTGCAGTACGGGAGTTAGTACAGGATTCATTAGGTTTCAGTCCATTTGAACTAGTACTTCGGCATAGAGTTGGAGGACCTATGGCCTTATTAAAATAACAATGGATTAATAAAGAAGTACACACTAATTTGCTGGGTTATATTTTAAAAATTAAGGATAGATTACATAAAGCTTGTAACTTAGCCAGGGAAATTTTTAAATCGGCTCAAGAGAAAATGAAAACCTGGTATGATAGAGAAGCTAAAATGAGGTCATTTCAGGTTGGTGATACGAAGCCTTTACAAACTATATTACATGCTTATGAAATTATATCGAAAGCTAATTATGTGGATTATGTGATAAAAATGCCGGATCGAAGAGGCCAGCCCAACTTTGTCATATAAATATGGTAAAACCATATTATGAGAAACAGTCTGCCGCTATGACTGTTGTGGTCAATAATAATGAGTCTGATCTCACGAAGAACATAATGGATGATTCATCTGAAACTTATTTTAAACCCAGATTCTGCCAGATTAACAAACTCTGCAATTCTGGAAAATATTGATGACAGATTAGCTCATTTACAGCGAGAGCAGAAGCAGCAGATGAAACATTACATTTTAAATACAGGGATTTATTTCCACACGTTCCTAGAAGAACCACAGTAGCTTCACATGAGGTAGATGTTGAGGATGCTAAAACCATTAAGTAACATCCATATCGGATGAATGTAGAACATTGTGAACTGGTTGAGAACGAAATCTGTTTGAGAATAATATTTTCAGACCTTCTAATTCGAATTGGAGTTCACCTTGTGTTATGGTGCCGAAGTCAGACGGTAGTATTCGTTTAGGGGAGATATCAGGGGTAAGTGATTTTTTTTTACACAGAGGGTTGTGAGTGCCTGGAATGACTTGTCCGGGATTGTGCAGGAGGCTAAAACATTAGGGGTATTTAAGAGCCTCTTGGACAGGCACATGGATGAAAGGTTTTGGGGTGGCGTCGGTTTAGTACTTTTTTAAGGATTATATGGGTCAGCACAACATGGAGGGCTGAAGCGCCTGTGCTGTGCAGTGGTTTTCTATGGTTCTATATGTCTGCTGTGATCAGCCGTAATTTCACGTCTTCGAGGAAGTCCTTACTTCAGGAAAGTCTCTCCTAACTGATGGTATAAATCATTTGGACTTTCGCGTTTACTACTTTAAGAACTGTGTTCGCATTTATCTGTTTAAGAACTGTTCGAGTTTCCGTACAGCAGTTAACTTCCGGTTAAGTCAGTCGTTTGTTTATTTTTCATTTTTGTTCAGCAGAGTTTAATAAATGTTTATTTGTTTATTTAAAAAAAACTGTCTCGCTTCTATATTCGTTGTTGCTGGATACATACCATAACAATAGTTATAAATGATGATTCAATGCTAGATTTTTGGAGCAAACTACAAAATAGAAATGGATGAACGCTGCTCTCTGACACCGTAACACAGACTGACTGGAACAGAATGAACCCCACACTCTCACAGTGTACCATAGACTGACTGGTACAGAATGAACCCCACACTATCACACTGTACCATAGACTGACAGGTACAGAATGAACTCCACACTCTCACACAGTACCAAAGACTGACAGGTACAGAATGAACCCCACACTGTCACACTGCACCAAAGACTGACAGGTACAGAATGAACCCCACATGTCACACTGCACCGAAGACTGGCAGGTACAGAATGAGCCCCACACTCTCACACTGCACCAAAGACTGACAGGTACAGAATGAACCCCACACTCTCACACTGCACCAAAGACTGACAGGTACAGAATGAACCCGACACTGTCACACTGCACCGAAGACTGACAGGTACAGAATGAACATCGTACTATACCAGAGACCAGGATGTAACTGTCTCAGAGACATGTTTCATTGACATGTTTATTTTCCATATTTTTGTCCCAAATTCAAAATTATATTATCATCTTAAAATATTCTATGTAAGGTATTATTTAAGGACCAGAATTTAATCGGTCACATGACCACAGCTTAATAAAGGCATGAATGTGGTATTGTGGGTCAGAACCAACATGGAAGCAGAGAAAGGCACATGACCCAAAAGTAACCTTATTTGCATATGGCCCAAGAGGCGCAGACGGTAATTGTTTATTTATATATGCATGCAGTGTTGTTGATGTGTCTGTACATGGACAGTGTGATATGTTTTTAGTGATTTATTTGATCTCAGCACACTTCTGATGTGCAAAACGTGTTTGGGCCTGTTTATCAGCAGACACCATAACTTGAGAGACATTAAAAGGCTGAGAGATGTATGTTTCAAACATTTTATGACATTTATTTTCTTGTAGTTTTCACGGTGTCTGCTGAAGAAAGACAAAGAAATAAAATAAATCTTCAAGAACATCTGTATATTGCATGGCCGTTATTTCATTGGACTGGTGCAGTTACAGTTAAACCGTGTGCGGCCAGCATGGCCGACAGTTCAAAGTAAGGAGCGCCGCGTAGTGAAAACCTGCAGCCAACGAGGCCAAGAGTTCAAAGTAAAAACACCGCGTGTCCAGGAATAAGAAGAGACGTAGGAAGCACGATCGCTCAAGCAGTGTGTCGCCGCAGAAATCGTTAAAGACTTGTCGATTCAATGGGAGAAAACGGGAGTGTTTGATCCGGACACCGTCGGGTTGAGAATACCAGGATTTCACCAAGCGTAGGCTACAGCTTTGCAAGAACGTACGCCGCAGCAGACGGCGTCAGGTTTGACTGCGCTACCTTTACAACCTTTTGATATTCGTAAAATTTGAAAATACTTGTCAAAATACTGGTTATTGATGAGAAAAGTAACTCATTTATCATGGTAGCCTAATTGTTGTTCCTGCTTTACTAGTGGCATGGTTACGAATGTTCTAATGGCGTTTTGAGTTCAAACGCATAATCAAAAGAGTACCAGGAGGTTTATTGAGTAAACAGTTGCGAAAATTAGTACTTGGATTACACTGACCATTACATAGTTGCAAAGGGTTATATGCATACTCAGCAGAAGCTTGGTGATAGATATAGTGTTTCTGTTTCAAAAACGTGTTCAATGCTACTTCAAAGAGAGTCGAACCAAAGAAATCTTCACGGGAAAGAAAGTTAACACCAAAAATGCTGAAGCTTAAGCAACAAGTGGCTTCTCAGAGGGAGAGGAAATTCATCAAGCAATATGAAAGCTGGAAAGAACAAGTTAGAGCTACACCCAATCAGGGAGTTTTTGGAGCATCTTTTGGTTTTCTTCACAGTCATTTATCACCTGAAGTTCTTTGATATGTGACATGGCATTGCTGCAGGCTGTCATAAAATCACTGAATTGTTTCAGTTTAACTAACTCCCTTGAGCCAATCTATGTCCAGTTATTCAGGTTTTCTCTATATGTGCGCCGGATTACAAAGAGGTGGCCATACCGAACATTCAAAGCCTCCCGTGCTTGGTCGTAGGCTTCTTCATCCTTTCTACACGTACCAAACTTAAGGATGATGCTCAGATCAAGAATTCAAGAATTAGGAGAGATGATAGATGCTGTTGAAGGGCTGGAGACACGTGAGAGAGGTGTATGAAAATATTCAATCTGAATCTGCACCTTCTACTGAGATTAATAGAAAGATGGATTCCTGCACAACAGTAACAACAGATTTGATGGGGCTAATGAGAGAAATGGGGCAAGGGGAATTTAATGCTAAGGCAGAAAAAATAAGAATTCGCATGTTGCTTGATAGAGAGTATGCCCAGTCGATATTTGGATCTACAATCACCAAATCCACGGCTCGAGGCCGCCATTCAACCTGTTTATCAGAACATCAAAGCATTACTGCAAAAAGAACAGAGTGTGCAGCACAGTTTGCTGCAAAGCAGGCCGAAATGGAGATGGAGGAGGCTATCGCTGTACAAAGGCAGAAACTTAAAATACTAGAAAGTCAGCGAGATGCTCAAATAATAGCTGCAAAGCTTAAGGCTTACTCTGCAGCTGACTCAGGTGAGGACTTGGAAGAAAGTAGAACGGTAAGGAGTGAGCTTGCTAATTGTCTTCTAATGCATTATAGAGAAATAAAAGCGGGACAAATATGTGAAAAGTATAACATTGAACAAGCAAACAGTACTAACAATGAAGCATTGTTTGTACAAGCCATACATGAGAAAATGGTTCTCACCAGACCTCCTACACCCGAGCCCTGAGTCTTGTCAGGGGACCCACTTAGGTACTTAGAGTGGTGAACACGTTTTAAGACATTGATAGAACGGTGATGCACAAATCCCGCTGACGGGTTGTTCTACCTGCAAAAATACTTGAGTAGTGAGGCACGATCTGTATTGGAAGGAATCTTCTACAGAAAGGATGATGAAGCCTACGACCAGGCATAGGAGGCTTTGAATGCTCGGTATGCCCACCCCTTTGTAATCCGGCGCACACTTAGAGAAAACTTGAATAACTGGACATAGATTAGCTCAAGGGAGTCAGTTAAACTGAAACAATTCAGTGATTTTATGATAGCCTGCAGCAATGCCATGTCACATATCAAAGAACTTCAGGTGATAAATGACAGTGAAGAAAACCAAAAGATGCTCCAAAAACTCCCTGATTGGGTGACCTCTCGGTGGAATCGTCATGTCACAATGCAGTGGCGATAAACTGGGAATTATCAAATTTCAAGGAGTTTGTTGACTTTGTGGCACAAGAAGCGGAAATTGCATTCAATGCTGTGGCGTACTTTCATGCCCTGAAGCCGACTGAAGAAAAGAAGAGACAGGAAGCGCACAAAGGCTAATGTGTTTATGACAAATGCGAAAGAGTCAGATGAATCAAGTACAGTGATGGAAGTATACAGCGCCTTGGAGAGAACAGCTCACAGGTTCAAACGGATCCAAGAAGATAAACACTTTGTAATTATCTTCAAACCCAGTAACATGCATGTGCTGTGGAGAAAGCTACTCCATCCACAAATGCCAGAAGCTCGCAAATAAGACTGTGGAGGACAAGAGAAAGTTCAGATTGGACAATAACCTGTGCTTTGGCTGTCTTAGGAGAGGACGCAGTTCAAAGAACTGTAAGAGAAAAGCTACTTGTGGCATATGTAAGAACATCATCCAACACTACTTGATGAAGACTGTCCTTCTGCTGCAGCAGACACATCGTCTCATGTTATGCAAGCAGAAGAAAACACATCTTCCCTTTCTTGCTGCGTGAACAGGGGCGATGGTGGGAGCACATCCATGATAGTGCCTGTACGGATTTCTTCAGTCACCACCCCTAAAACAGAGACGTTAGTGTTTGCCCTACTGGATACACAGAGTAGCAACACTTTTGTAAACCAAGAGGTATGTGAGAAAATGGGGGCAGGATTAGAGCCAGTCAAGTTAAAGCTTCCCATATGATGGGAAAATATTCCATTGTTCAGATTGGAAGCGTTAGTGGGCTTAGAGTTAGAGGGTTTTCCTCGAAAACTTTTATCAATTTGCCACCTGCCTATACTAGAGATTTCATCCCACTCGACCATTCCCACATTCCTACCCCTGAAACGGCCAAAAGGTGGAAACATCTGAATGGAATAGCACGATAAATACCAGAGCTGATGGATTGCGAGGTTGGTCTCCTGATGGCTACGACTGCAGGATACTGTTAGCACCCCGTCATGTCATCACAGGGGGTGACGATGAGTCGTATGCCATAGACTGACCTGGGTTGGAGCACTGTCGGCGGCTCATCACGGGTCGCAAAGTCAACAGAAGTGACAAGTCTATGCGATCATGTATCCGTCAAGGAACTTCCACCATTGACACCAGCCACTGTCATTAGAGCCCTTGAATCAGACTTCAGAGATTGAAATCCTGGGGAAAAGAGCACGGCACAACATGACATACAGTTCATACAATTACTGAAAGAAAGAATACAACAGAATGCAGATGGACCCCTCTCTTTTAAAACATGTCCTCAGCTGATAGAAAATAAGCGACTGGCGCCGTTGCGGCTGAAGCACCTGAAGGGGAAACTTGTTTAAAATCACAAATTCAAGTATGACTACTTTAACATTATGGAAAGTATCTTCAAGGATGATGATGCTGAAAGAGCTGAAGATCAACCCAAAGCAGGAAATGTGTGGTATATTCACCACCAAGGAGTCTATCGCCCAAGAAAGCCAGAAAAAATAGGGTTGTGTTCGACTGCTCTGAATGACCACTTACTGGCTGGACAGGATGTCACAAATGGGCTGACATGAGTGCTCTGCAGATTCCACAAACACCCAATGGCAGCCATCTGTGATGTAGGAAAAATGTTCCACATGTTCCATGTAAGGCAAGAGGACAGAGATGATGGCCTCGTCAATGAAGAATCTGAGGACACAGCCATCAAATTGGTGAGAGAAGCGCAGAAAGGGTGTGCAAAAGTGAGATTACACCTCTACAAGTTCATCTCCAGCAACAGAGAAGTCTTGGAGTCAATTCCGGACAGTGAACGAGCCGGTGGAGTTCAGAATGTTGACCTCAATTATGATGAACTCCCAGTCCAGACTGTGTTGGCAGTAATCTGATGAGTGACAACTTCTCTTTTAATGTCGCCTGAGACGAGAAGCCACCAACACGGCGGGGAATCCTCTCGACTGTAGCTAACTTGGTTTCCTAGCTCTCTTTCTCTTACTAGGAAGGAAAGTACTGTAGGAAATGAGCCAATAGGGCGTTGGAATGGACGAACCACTGCCTGGAGAGTTAAAGACACGATGGGACAGCTGGCTGAACGATCTAAAGAATCTGCAAAAACTCCAGATTCCAAGGCGCTATGCTCCTGAAAACTTAGTGGAGTTACATAGAATTGAACTGCATCACGTTTCCGGTGCAAGCAGCCGTGGGTACGGTTACTGCTTATGTATCCGATTACTGAGTGAAGGCAAAGTGCATTGCTCCTTAGTCATAGGTAAAGAAAGGTTTGCACCCACAAGAGTTGTAACCATACTAAGGATGGACTTAACAGTTGTAGTGATCTCCTCAGCGGTCAGCAGTATGTTAAATGAGGAAATGGAGCACAAAATTGACCGAGAGTATTTTTGGACCGATTCCCAGGTAGTCCTGGGTTACATTAATAATGAAGCCCGAAGGTTTCATGTTTTAGTTGCAAATCGAGTCCAAAGAATCAGAGAAGCAATTACTCCAGCACAGTGTTATTATATTGACACTGATCAAAATCCGGCAGATCACGCTTCCAGAGGCCTCCAGGTGACAGAGCTGATTGGTTCAAATTTGCTTACTGGACGCAAATTTCTGTGGGAAAGAGAGATTGTCACATCAAAGTCAACTCCAGAGCTTCTGATGGGCTATCCTGAAGTCAAAACGACACAAGTACTACAAGCAAAGGCGGTGGAAGGGGACCATTTTTTGGAGAGACTGAGATGGCTCTCAAAATGGCATACAGCATTGAATGTGGTTGCCCAGCGACTAGCAAACAGAGCCGAAAAAGCAAAATTCAAAAATGTCGAAGACAGAAGAAAAGCCAGACTTGTGCTTGTAAAAGTGGAACGAAAGGATGCCTTCAAAGAAGAAATACGAATACTGAGTCATGAAAAACTGCCGGACAGCCATCCATTGTTCCAACTTGACTTAGTGTTGCAAGATGGTGTTCTCAGGGTGTGAGGGCGATTAAAGAAGGCTTCTTTACCTCAAGACTTGAAGCATTCAGTAATCCTACCAAGAGATGATGTAGTCACACGTCTGATCCAAGATTACTGCCATGGAAAAACTCAGTACCAAGTCGGAGGACAAATACTTAATGAACTGACAGCAAGTGGCTACTGGGTTGTTGGTGGCAGCAAATTTCTGGCGAACCACATCAAACAATGTGTTACATGCAGCAAAGGTCGCAGGCCAACAGAAACGCAAAAGATGGCGGATCTTCCTGCTAACCGTGTTGATCCCTCATCACCATTCTCACACTGTGGGATGGATTGTTTTGCACAATTTCACACTAAACAAGGTAGTAAAGAGTGCAAGAGATCCGGTCTCAAATTCACCTGTCTGTCCTCGAGGGCAATTCAAATGGAAATGTTGGAAGATTTAACAACTGATGCCTTCATAAATGCTTTACAGTGTTGTATAGATATCCTTGGAGCTGTCAGACAAATCAGATCGGATCAAAGGACAAACTTTCTTGGGGCGGAAAATGAACTGACAAAAGCCTTAAAGGAAGTGGACAAAGACAGATTGATTGCTTACCTGGCTGAAGAGCAATGTGACTTCACCATGAACGTGCCTGAAGCCAGTCACATGGGAGGTGTTTGGGAAAGGTAGATCAGGACAGTTAGGAGAGTCCTAAGCTCAGTTCTCTCACAGCGCACTGGAATATAAGATGATGCTTCTTTGAGAACCTACTTCTATGAGGCGATGTCAATTGTAAACAGCCGCCCACTCACCACTGACAGTATCAATGATTCCAAAGAACTAGAGCTACTTACCCCAAACCACATACTTACCATGAAAACCTCTGTCCAGCTGCCTCCACCGCGGAAATTTATGGCAGAATATCTGTATGCCAGGAAAAGGTCGCGCAGAATGCAATATCTGATAAAGCAATTTTGGAGCAAGTGGAAGAAGAAATTTCTAGCAAACATCACCCTCAGACAGCGCTAGCACTCTTCAAGTCGGAATGTGAAGATTGGAGTTATTGTCATTGTAAAAGAGGAAGGGATTTTTCGTAGAGAATGGAGACTTGGAAGAGTGCATGATGCTTGTTAAGATGAAGAGGGATTGGTGCGAACAGCATCAATAGAATTAGGAAATAAAGGGTCAGCGACTGATTACTCCGTCCAATCTTGAACGTCCTATCCGTAGATTAATTGTCCTTGTAGTAAACAACTAAAATGCGTTTCAATGGAATTAATATTTAAACTCTTATCGGTGTGGAATGTTTAAGGTATCAGTTTGACCTCGGAGTTTGTTACAAATACCAATTACTTGTTTCTGGAAATTACTAGATATATTCAAAATTTTGTAAAAAGGTTATCATAAATCATAGTAATTTGGTGGGAGTGTAACTGTCTCAGAGACAAGTTTCATTGAAATCTTTATTTCACGTGTTTTTTCACAAATTCATTATTATTATAACTTCTTAAAATATTTTATGCAAGGTTTCATTTAAGGACCAGAGTTTAAAGGGTCATATGACAACAGTTTCATAAAGGCATTACTGTGGAATTATGGGTGAGAACAAAGATAGAAGCAGAGAAAGACACATGGCCCTAATGTAACCATATTTCGCATGTACTCTAAGAGGCGCAGACGGTAATTGTTTATTTTTATATGCATACAATGCTGTTGTTCTGCCTGTATATGGACAGTGTGATATGATTTTACTGATTCATTTGATCTGAGCTCTCTTCTGATGTGCTAACTTGTTTGGGCATGTTTATCGGCAGATATTATAACATGAGAGACTTTTAAAGACTAAGAGATGTATGTTTCAAGGCTTTTATAACTTTTATTTTCTTCTAGTTTCTCGGTGTCTACTGAAGAAGGAGAGACAAATAAAATAAATCTTCAAGGACGTCTGTATGTTGCCTGACCGTTATTTCATTTCATTGGACCAGTGCAGTCATACAAGATTTGCAGAGGGCACATCAGAATCCTATTCTCATGTTCTCTCTCTCTCTCTCTCTCTCTCTCTCTCTCTCTCTCTCTCTCTCTCTCTCTCTCCTCCTCCTCTCTCTCTCTCTCTCTCTCTCTCTCTCTCTCTCTCTCTCTCTCTCTCTCACTCAATCACACTCTCTCCCTCTCCCAATCTCTATCTCTCTCTCTCTACGTCTTTCTATCTCTATCTTTATCTCTTGTTATATGTTAATGCTTGTTTTTCCTCCATTTACTTCTAGCCATCCTGTATCTATTCATCTCAGAGCTTAGAGTACTATCTTTAACATTAACAGTTCTGCCCATTCCTGTACAGATGTAAATATTTCTGATCAATTTGTTTCAACTTTTGGCAGATTTAGAAGTCTGTTACATCATCAACGCACACACAGATACAAAACACGATCATCCTCAAAGACAGTTCAAAATGGGAAACTTCAAGGACAGAAGGAACGAGTCCTTCAGTGTCGTTGGTGTCCGTTTATAGATGAATAATTAGCCAACAAAAAGATGAAATCTGACAAAGCTCTGACATTGTAATTAAAAATATCAACAGAATCACTGCTGCGGTAATGCCCACGACTGTCGATGTATTTGTGTTCAATCGGCCCACTATTTTTATCAGAGTCAATGGTATTGAAGTAAAGTGTTTGATCAAGCAACTGTAGCTAAGGAGGTTAATCACACTATCTCTGGAGACTGATTCTCTGTATAAATCAGGGACATATTGAAAGTACAAGCTCAGAGTTTCTGCCGGAGCTGTGAACTCAAGAGCAACAGAAATCGCAGATTCCACTGAAATGGTGTATCCAGTCATCTGGCGGATAGAAGGCGTTTGCTATCCTTTTATTTCAGTCTTTGGAATTTCCGGTAAGCCGCTGCGTCAAATGTCAACTGTCGCTGGTGTGTTATGAAGATTAATTCTAATGTCGTGATTGTTTCTGTAGTTGGTTTCCACTGAAAAATAATGTCTAGACCCTGCGTTACACTTTTGAGGAATGTAATGGCAACAGCGGGACTGTGAATTCTGAGATCTGAATTTAAATATAACCCGCTGCATAAATTCAGCGAATATGCCAACATCTGTGGGAAATGAGGGGGTCAGGGAGAGTTCTTCCAGCGGTCTGGGCTCAATAATGGGATGCTCGGGTCTCTGTGCTTTTGGTATTGTAGCAGCTGCACTGCATTTCCAAAAAATGTGTTTATACATCCCGCTGAATTTCTACCTTTTTGATTTTCAGCTTTGTATATGAGCGATTGTCTGAGTTAGAAGCAGCAATCAAACCACCGACTGGTATATATATATATATATATATATATACACACACACACACACATAATTGTTTGCGGAATGACTGAATATAAAGCAGTTAATTGACAACTGAGTCACAAACACCACGTCGGTTGTGTTTCATAGTTATTCATCCTGTGAACTTTATACTATTGTTTCTACATCTGACATTGTTACAAACTTCTGACTACGACGCCAATTTTGCTGCTTAACGTTGAATTCCTCTTCCCAGTTTCGCTCTGCTGGAATAAGTGGAAAGTGTTTTGTCCGTCAGCACCGTTGTGTCAGACTGCGCTCTATCTGTTGGAATCAGTTAATGTTCTGTTTTAAAGTCAGTGGGTTGGCAAATGCTGGAATGCGAAACAAACTCGGGAAATACTGGAAACACTAAACCCCAAACAGCTTGTATAGAAAGAGAAACCTGTTTATACTACTGTCATGGGTCTATCTGAGTAAAATTGTTTAGAGAGAATCTTTAAATGTTTTTCCACATGTTCTGTTTTAACTGTATCAGTGTTTCCAGCATTTCCTGTTTTTGTACCGTCCTTTGGCAGTTCTGTCACTGACAGGAAATGCCGCAGAAGGTCGTGGTTCCTAATGGAAGAATTCTACCTTTGATTCCGGATCTGTTCCTTTCATCCAGATTGGACGCGGAAGGCACTGGCAGAAAAATGTTCCATCCAGTATTCAAACTGTGGTGGCAGTTACCCAGTTTTAGCTTTCGATGCCATTTCACATTTCGGTCATTAGGAAGGAATACGTTTCTAATCATATTGACTTCATTTTACTGTGCAAACTTCTTCTCTGTCTCCGCCAACTCTGCGCCCTCTCTTGGCACTTCTAGCGGTAAATGCAACAATAAAGTGGAAATATTACAGGATCCACTCGAACTGCTGCATTGGTTTCTGCTCAGTATTTTCTCAACTTGCTGTTCCCTGTCTCTCTTCCAGCGAACTTGGTGGCGATTGTGATCCTGTCCCGGGGAAAGTGCGGTCTCTCCAAATGTGTCTCCCGCTACCTGGTGGGAATGGCAGCGGCCGATCTCCTGGTCGTTATCGCAGATCCGCTTCTGAGGATGACAATTTGGATTTATTTTCCTGGAACATACCTGGAAATCACTCCTGTCTGTATACTCCGTGAATGTCTCATTTTTGGGAGCACTGCGGCCTCAGTCTGGCTGACTGTCGCTTTCACCGTCGATCGATTTGTGGCTATTTGCTGCGAGAAGCTGAAAACAAAATATTGCACAGAGCAAACGGCGGCTGTGGTTATCGGGACAGTGAGTGTGTTAGTCTGTTTGGAGACTGTCCCCTGGGGCTTTGCAAATGGCCCTTTTATAATAATTGATGGTGTTTCCTGGGGTTGTGTTTTTACAACAACCTACACAAACTCTCCCGCATGGGCGGCATTTGATATTTTTCACCGCATTTTAGTCCCTTGTGTCCCATTTTTTCTGATGTTGCTGTTCAATATTCTGACTGTCAGACGGATTCTAAATGCCAGTCGAGCCCGCAGGGGGCTCCGAGGACAAAAGACTGGAGAGAATGACAAGGACCGGGAGATGGAGAACCGACGTAGATCCATCGTTTTACTCTTCAGCATAACTGGTAGTTTCATATTGCTGTGGGTAACGCGATTTGTTTATTCCATCTATCAACGGATGTCAATGAGTTATGTTCAATATTCTGTTACCGATCCCCGGTACATCACAGAGCGCACAGCGGCAATGCTGCAGATTCTCAGTTCCTGCACCAACACGTGCATTTACGCCCTGACTCAAAACAAATTCCGAGAGGAACTACAGAATGCCTTGATATACCCATTGAATCTGATTTTGAAACTCATGAAACGTCAGAAATAAATGCTGTGAAGTGTTACTCTTCAGCTGATTTCCTGCTCTCTCTTCTATCCCCCCCCCGCCCAAGTTGTAGGTAAACGGAAACAATATGATGATCACTGTTCCAAAGCAAACTCTAGAAAAAAAATGCAGATGCTCGAAATAGAAAAACAGCTCACACAAAATCAGATGAAGCCACACTCAGTTTGGAGGAATAACACCTTATATACCGGCTGGGTAGTCCCCAACCTGATGGCGTGTGTGTGTGTGTGTGTGTGTGTGTGTGTGTGTGTGTGTGTGTGTGTGTGTGTGTGTGTGTGTGTGTGTGTGTGTGTGTGTGTGTGTGTGTGTGTGTGTGTGTGTGTGTGTGTGTGTGTGTGTGAGAGAGAGAGAGAGAGAGAGAGAGAGAGGAGAGAGAGAGAGAGAGAGAGAGAGAGAGAGAGAGAGAGAGAGAGAGAGAGAGAGCAAGGAAGTGAGAGATAACCTCCAAGCTGAATGCATAAACTTTGATTTCTCTAACTTCTGTTAAGGGCCCTCCTCCCCTTCTTACCCTATCCCTGATTTGTTTATTCACCCCCTTCTTTTTTTTCTTTCTCTACCCATCACTCTTTCCCGGTTCTCCGTCTCCCTCTTCAGCGCACCCCCCTCACGTTTTTTCCTCACTAGGCCTCTCATCCCATGATCCTTTCCGTTCTCCAATTCTCTGTCTCTTTTGGCAATCACCTTTCCAGCTCTTAGCTTCACTTCACCCCCTCCTATCTTCTCCTATCATTTCGGATTTCCCCCTCCCCCTCCTACTTTCAAATCTCTTACTATCAGTAAGTCCTGTCGAAGCGTCTCGGCCCAAAGCATCGTCAGTTCTTCTCCCTATAGATGCTGCCTGGCCTGCTGCATTCCACCAGCATTTTGTGTGTGTTGCTTGAATTTCCAGAATCTGCAGATTTCTTGGTGTTATAGTCTAATCATGGTAAGTATCAACGTGACATTGGTCAAACCAATATTCGCATGAGTATTGGTCAGTATTGAACAATATACTCATGGTTGTTTTGACCAACAAACCACAGATACTCATAGCCAGCTGCAGTCTTTGCAAGTGGGCCAACACAATTCACTATGACCCTAGAAAATGGTTCACGAAAAGCAGGTATCGGTTTAAGTCGTGCCTACTGGAATAGCTTGTTTTGTTATCCACACAACCTGACAGCTATGGCAAGTCTTGCAAAAATTTTATAAGGGCTTTTACCCGCGTCTTGCAAAAGTTCATATCATCCTTTCTCAAATTAGGCCAGTAGAATTCCTTCACAATCCTATTCACTGTCTTTCTCACTTCAAAGTGTCGACCTAAAGGAATATGATGAGCCATGTTTGTCATTTTAAAAATTCGGGACCACAACTTGATGTTCAATGGCCCAACTTTACTTGCAGCCATAGCAGCTGGTTTCCACTTCCTAATTACCACCCCGTCCTTAAGATAATACCCTACTGATTCGCTTTGACCCTCCACATCTGTAGAACTGGTTCCCTTTAGGCAGCAATTTCAGAGTCTCGGCGTTGTTCCGCTATGAATTTATCCCTGGACAAGGACAAACATTTCTCATCCTTCTTACTGCCCAAATCCTGATTTAACACGGAAGGTAGAAAATTCTTTGACTAATCTTCATAATCCGAACCCCTCGCTTTGCTATCATGGGTCTCAGAATCCCCCTGCCCCGAACTATCTGCATCAACAAACTCTTTAGACCTGCTTCGGGTTACTGCGTATGCGGGTAAACATCAGTATCTATGTGTGGGTCTTCAGCCATAGGCTGGCTTGTTAGCTGGCTTGTTCAGCAGAATAAAATTTACCCCTGGATAGGCGCTAACCTATCCCCTATGTTTGCCCAACTCAGCACAGTCACTAGAT